>NC_047112.1:84430789-84638685 GCF_902500255.1 Thalassophryne amazonica
TACACATATATACACATACACATATATACACATACACATATATATATATATATATATATACATATATAAAAACTTACCCATAACTTATTACACATATGCCAGCATTTTTAATAGGGTCGGCATACGCTGGCTAAATGGTGTGACAGGGATTTAGTTAAGTGGCCATGTTCTACTTTTCACCTTGACATACAAAGTCCTTGTCAAGATTTTTTTTTTTTTTTTTTTTTTTAAACACAGCTTTTCACAGACTCAGCACCCTGGTGGCCCCAAATATAATTAAAATGTGCTCATGTTGAATTTCTCTCAGGAATGATTCCCCATTCATATCATGTTGATTTTTATCACCACAAGGCTGCGATTTCTAATTTATTAAATACAAACCTTAAAATAACTGCCAAGTTGTTTCTGCCTGAAAGTGCTACATAAATAAATAAATAAACAAATATTAGCACAACAAACACTCCAGACCAAATGATTAGCAAATGTCATAGTGGTTAAAAAGACAAGTAAAAGTCTTATTTGTAACAAAATTGAAAGTTTTCTGATCAATACAGACCATGACTTCTAGCACTGAGAACATGTGTGCAGAATGTTCAGAGTCACAAAGCAGTAGAAAGAGGGTGGCGACTGCATCTGCGCTACCAAAACTACAAAATAATTCCATGTAACAATGACTCTTACAATGACAGTGTTAGTACATGTTTCTTACCTGTTGAATGGGACCTCCTGCAAAATGCGGTCACTGCACAGAGACAGGAGGCAGTTCTTCTGCAGCTAAAGACACATCAACCAAATGGAAATTAGCATAGAGCCCGAATGCAGGAATGTCACACAGTCTTAACATTGTTTTTGTCTACATATACGATAAGATCCATTAGTAGTTGGAGCAAAACTGTGCCTCTGTACACAACTACAATGGACGTTTTAGTGAGGCTACCATTTATACCAAGTTTCATCTTGATGCACAAACTCTTTCTTAAGATATCATATACACAGACCACAGATGCACACAAAGTCGAGCAGTTCCTTCGGCATTGTGGGTAAAAAGTATTTGACAGTCTGTCAATGCCCAATGATTTACATTTGTTGGGGTCATTCCTTTTTTTGTCCCCTACCAAAACAAAAATGGAAGCTACTTTTTTGAGATGACAGTGGCTGTGGGAACTTACTGAATGTGATACAACCGCTGGGAAAACTTTTGGATTCACCACAAGCAGAGGATGTTCATCCACCTTTTATACTTTGTAGGAAGCAGTTGAAGATGAGTGAGTGAGTGAGTGAGTGAGTGAGGGAGGAAATTCTCAAATCACAAACATGAGACAAAACCTTTATCCAGTAGTTAATCATTCTGGCTCAAACAAATTAAATTTAATGACAATTATTATAGGGTTATATCTCCACACTGGCCTGGGAACGCCTCGGGATCCCCCAGTCAGAGATGGTCAATGTGGCATGGGAAAGGGAAGTCTGGGGTCCCCCGCTGGAGCTGTTGCCCCTGCGACCTAAACTCGGAAAGAGGTTGTAGATGAGTGTGTGAGTGTGACTACAATTATTATGAAGCAGCTGGAATGAGAATCATCAGCACCTCTAAACTTGAGGCCATGGTTGTCAGCAGGAAACTGATGGAGTGTCTACTCCGGGTAGGGAATGAGGTCTTGCCCCAAGTGAAGGAGCTCAAGTACCTCAGGATCTTGTTCATTCACTCTACCATACCGTTGCGACAAAAAGGGAGCTGAGCCAAAAGGTGAAGCTCTCGATCTACCGGTCAATCTTCGTTCCTGCTCTCACCTATGGTCACAAGGGTTGGGTCATGGCTGAAAGAACTAGCTCGAGGATACAAGCAACGGAAAGGGCTTCCTCAGAAAGGTGGCTGATGTCTCCCTTAGAGATAAGTTGAGAAGCTTGGTCATCCGTGAGGAGCTCGGAGTAGAGACGCTGCTCCTTTGCGTTGAAAGGACCCAGCTGAGTAAGGATGTCCCCTGAGCGCCTCCCTAAGGAGGTGTTCCAGGCATGTCCAGCTGGGAGGAGACCCAGAACTAGGTGGAGAGATTATATCACCACACTGAGCTGGAAATGTCTCGGTATCCCCCAGTCAGAGGTGGTTAAGGTGTCCCAGGAAAGGGAATTTTGGGGTCCCCTGCTGGAGCTATTGCCCCCATGACCTTGTTTGAAGAGTGTTTGAAGATGATGAGGATGACGACTACAATTATTGGCTTTTTACTGATTGAGCAGCTGGAGTGGGGGTAGAATATTATATTGCATACAAGTTGTTGATAATGAGCTGCTCATGTTGTTCCATCTTGGAAAATGTTCATTAGGTTTTGTCACAGTCAACCTGGTCAGGATAGTGGGACTTTCACATTTTTTAAATGGTCATTATCAATGAATCCTGTCATTATATCATTGAGGTATGTTTTAGAAACTAAGCTAATACTCTCCATTTCATATAAGGCGCTGGAGAAGCAGTGACACACAAATACCTGTTGGTGGTTAGGGAAGGTCCTCATGGCTTCCAGTAGCAGCTGGGTGACTGTGCTCAGCAGGCGAACTGGCATTCCTGCTGCCAGGTCCTGCTTTGTCAGGTTAAAAACACAGGCACTGGCTGCCAGCTGGACGTTTAAAGTGGCGGGGTGATTCTTCATACCCAAAACTACAAGCTGGAAGACAGATGTAAAACTGACTGTGAGGTTGGGACTTGGAGGGTGTAGTGATGACTTTCAGGTTGAGACAAACATTTTGATTTTCCTGAAACCAACTACAGCCATTTATCATTAATTAATTGGAAAAGTACATAGGTACAGAAACAAGATAGTTGCATCAATATAACCTACACCATTTTAGAACATTACACAATGATGAAGATATGAAAGACAGTTATGCCAACATGGTAAGAGAAAAGCCAGATGTAAGAGACCTACCTTTAGAAGACAAAGACACACACACAGTTAGCTTGGTGTGAGTAACTACGATAAATAACTAAACAATATGATCAGTTCATGCAACCAACTCATTTATTCCTACATCTGGGGAAATGCTGGTCTGCTGTGCTGCCATCTCACTTACCTAAGCAAACAAAAATCCATTCTGTGCACAATAAATGCATTTCTGCATTTGCTCTTGTCCACATCAACACAATGTTTGTCACTCAGTGTATCATTTGCTCTCTGAATTTGGTGCAACACAATAATGTTTGTCACTCAGTGTATCATTTGCTCTCTGAATTTGGTGTGATCTGCATGTGCTCACCTTGGCATCGTGCACAGAACAGACACTAATCAAAATGTGGCAACTATTTAATGGCTTTTCTGCAACGTGCTGCTGCATGACACTGAAGTACCTTAAGAATGTCGGGTCGAGGCTTCTCCATAACATGAGTCAGGCTGAAGAGATGAAACAGAGCTTCTCTTACGAAAGCTTCTCTCTCACTGTACCGGTGGAGTGCCTCACAGATTTGGGTTTCATTGGCTTCTCCTGTTACCTATTCACACATAATGTAATTTAGCACACTTACACATTTACCACAGTTACTTAAAACATATGCCCATACTAACTTTTAGATTTCCTTCTCCAGAGAGAAAATCCGAAAATCCAGCATCGGTGGCCAGAAGTCCTAAGAAGGTCATGCCTGGTCTTTCTTCGACAAATGCCTTAACAGCTGCATCAGTCACCTGGCGCATTCACACACAAACAATTTTACAGTATATCTCAATATGCAAAGCTGCATATGTGCAGTCTCAAATTACAATGTCCAAGTGAGTAACCAAGACAAAATTTTAACCCTATGGATTTTAATGAATCACTGGAAACAGAAACAAATAAAACACCACACATCTGTGGTGTACATGTGTGTGGCTCAGGAGGTCTGGGCAGCTTTGCTTGAGCTGCTGCCCCCGCAACCCGACTCCAGATAAAGCGGAAGAAAATGGATGAATGGATCATCTGGTAACAGCCTTTGTTGAGGTCCTAGAGCAGGACTATTCAACTATATTTTTCTGGGGGCCACATTGGTCAGAAGGCTATGACCCGTGGGCCGGACAGCCTCCTGACCTGTAGTATTACTCTCATATTGGATTTACAGCCGAGTTAAATGCCACTACACCTCCCCCCCTTTTTTTATTTAATAGAACATTAAAATTCACACTTTAAGTGCAGGTTTGTACCACCATTAGCAAATTATGGTATCATCACATCACAGTTACAACAGTAACAACTGTTTTTAGGGCAAGTAAAAAGTAAACAAAACCAGCTTCTGGCTTAACAGAACAGTAACTACTTCTGGCTTAATGTAAAAAAAAGAGAAGGTACATAATCAACTTCTGGGTCAATAGCTTCATAGTAATCCCAAATGCTGTTTTTAGTGTAAAAAAAAAGTAAACAGCTTTGGTTTTTGTTGCTTTATGTGCAACAAAAATCAAACATAACCAACTTCTGGTTTAAGTAACAACTATACACTGGTGGCAGCATCATGCTATGGGGATGTTTTTCAGAGGCAGGAACCGGGAGACTAGTCAGGACTGAGGGAAAGATGAATGCAGCAATGTACAGACACATCCTGGATGAAAACCTGCTCCAGAGCGCTCTTGACCTCAGACTGAGGTGACGGTTCATCTTTCAGCAGGACAATGACCCTAAGCACATAGTTAAGATATCAAAGGAGTGGCTTCAGGACAACTCTGTGAATGTCCTTAAGTGGCCCAGCCGAGACCAGACCTGAAACCGATTGAACATCTTTGGATAGATCTGAAAATGGCTGTTATGACCCTGGTCATATTTGGTGTGTTGGTGGTGTATAAATGTGTTTACCCTCCCCACCTGGGTGAGGGTGCTGTTCATCTTGTGTTCTGTGTGAATTTCTCTCACCAGGTGAACTGGTTGAGTGTGGCACCAGCTGACTAGTCTAGCAATGGAGGCGTCAGTTTTAAGAGGAAGGCTGAAACCAACATCCAGTGCTCCGCCTCCTCCCTGCTTCCAACCTGATACTGTGTGTATCTGAGGAGTCCCTGCTTTTACCTTTGTTTTGGAAAAGCAGTCCAAACCTGTTTTAGTAGGGTGAGAAACTGTTTTATTTTGATGTTTTCTACTGTTTATTCGCTAGGAGTTTAGGTAAGATGACTGTCTTTTGGTTGTTTTATTTGCTTGATAGGAAAGAACAAGAACTGGAGAGTTGGTTTGTTTGTTATTTTGGCCTGTTCTCACCCTAAAGCCATTTATTATTTGAAATAATAATACATTTGTTGTATTTTGAACTGCAGACCTTTGTGGTTTGGTCATTCTTGGGAGTGGGGGAATGAGGGGAGTCACTTTGTGTTATGCAAGGGTTCACCCCTAGGCCAGGGCATAACAGGTGGGAGGAGACCCAGCTGACTGATGCTCTCCATCCAACCTGATGGAGCTAGAGAGGTACTGCAAAGAGGAATGGGCAAAAGTGCCCAAAGACAGATGTGCCAAGCTTGTGGCATGCAATTGCTGAAACGCAGCTTATTAAAAACAGTCTCTGCTAGACGCTCAGCTTTGTACATGCTTGTATGTGTTGTCACTGATATAACTCTGAAAAATATCAGAAATACATCTGTGTGATCAGGCAGCCTGAAAACCAGTGCAGAGTTCCGCATGCACATTCACGGTGGGAGCTATAACAAGGAAAAACAGCGTGCTGTTCCGGTAGACTCCGCATACATCAAGATCCAAAACCCAACATTCTCTCAAAGTAAAATAAAATTAACACAGCCTACCAGCTCCACTGACAAGAACAAAATACAAATGTGAAAAACTGAACAGGGCACTCACCCACTTGTAAAATGATTTCCAAGATTAAATATGTAAAGTCCACACCTCTCTCTTGCCTGCATGCCATATTTCTATAAACTAAACACTGTTAAACAACACAAAACTATCTATACTTCTCTGGGGCAGCATGGTGGATGAGTGGTCAATGTAGGTACTTGTGAATCAGAAAGTTGCCGGTTCAACACCACCTATGCCATGTGGTGTGGCGATGTGTCAGGAAGGGCATCTGCCATAAAACCTGGGCTGGAATTTGCTGTGATGTTTCAGAGAAATTGGGAGAAGTGAAAAGAAGAACAACTTTTGGAAAGTACAGTTAGTTGCTGTCCAAGGCAGTGGTACATGTGGCGACACATGGCCCCGACGCATGCTTCCACACATGACCTGACCACCAACGGTCAATCCAGCATCATTAACCCATGCAGCAGGTGGCAGACATGTCTATGGCATGTTATATAGGGAAAATAAAGTTGCTTTTTAAGTAATCATGTGCATCAACCCATTTCAAGGTTGTTGTCTATACAGTATCTTTTAATTTGGTGACTTTTCAAATGACAATACTGTTTCTGAGTCATCTCATTTATCAATCTAGTCACACTTGGGCTCCCATTTTGAGCCTATTGCAGAAGTCATTTTTCTTGTAGTTCCTTGACTGGCCACTTGAGGCTGGCTCCAAAACAGAGCAAATTCCCATAGAATCCCATTAAATGTCCAACTTGACAGTAGAAATGACCATGTTTACAGCCTAGTAGAAAAAAATTATTTTGGTCTCTATAGATAGTTTCCTCCTCCATGACAACTGTACAGGGGCCGAATTATTTTTTTTCTAAATTCTTAGTTTAAGACATTTCAGTTAATAAAATTCTGTATAACTGTGGGTGTGGTTGCTTTGAGTGACAGTGGTTCTGTCCATCGACTCCTCCTCTCATAGTCTCTGACCGTTTGCTTTTATGTCTGGACTATTCTATTACAATTACCTTGTTATGTGGGCCGCTGAAGAGGAGGTACTGCTGGCCCACCACCACCAGAGAGCGCCCTGCTTGGAGTGCGGGCTCCAAGCACGAGAGGGCGCCAGACCCAGAAGAAGTGACAGCTGTCACTCATCGCACCAGCTGTCACTCATCTACACCACTATATAAGCCGGACTGCAACTCCACCTCCCCGCCGAGAAATCAACTACCGAAGAGGTAATTTTCTCTGCTGACTCAAATCGTTGAGTGATAATCTGAACTTCTTTTGCAGCCGTTATCCTGTTGTGTCTGCCTTATCTGTGGGATTGGCGTTTGGTGTGATCAGCGACGGCTTCGCCTCACACCCCGAACCAGATAAGTGGTTAAACAGGAGCTGCACGAGTGTGTGATTGGAGGTGGAGGTGTTCCCTCCTAACTGAGTGCAGACTGTGGATTACTGAGTGTGCGACTTCACACTCATCCATCCTGTCTTGTTTTCTGCCAGCAGTACCAGGGTCGACAGCCGAAGACAGAGGCCACCTGGGGACTCGGGACTTGGCGGCTCCGGTGTTCTTCAGGCCGTTGGTGGTGGAAGCCGTGTGGGACGCGGCTCATCTCTCGTCGGGGGTCTTCTATCTTCGAGCCTGCCCACACGTCACCTGGTGTTAATTGACTATATATATTTTGTGTGTTTAGTTGTGTGTTGTCACAACATTAAATTGTTACTTACTGGCTTATTCATTGTCCGTTCCTTTGCGACCCCTGTTGTGGGTCCGTGCTACGACACCTTCCCAACATACCTGGAATAATACTGCTTGTTGCGCGGTCAAACGCCCTAACGGATCATCTAAGACGTCCCTGTTGAAATATTCATGCTGAGTGAAACTCTGGTCTTATTTAATATTGTATGCTAACTGTGTTAGCACTTTCAGCAGCTGTGGGGAGGTCCACTTACCGCACGATTACTGAGGAACTATGCGTCGGATAAGTTTTTGTTTACACACCAAAACAACCCGTTATAAGAACCACCTCGTACTCCCTAAAAATATTAATTAAGAAACCAAGGTTAGCTGTTGGTTTGGATTCAGAAAGAGAGGGGCGTGTCCAGGCTTTATTCATCACACATGGAGCCACCCATGCTCCACCCCTTTATGCATTAATGAGTTCATCATTAATCGGTGCGGGCGGGGCTGTCAACATGGTGACACACAAAAAAGAGGAGTCATTTTGGCTGTTTTGGGTCTCTACAGAAAACCAATGGGTGACGTCATGCAGGCTCTGTCCAGTATATATACAGTCTGTGCTATTCACTCACTGTATTTTAGAAAATATACACAATACCGGTCAAAAGTTTGGACACATGTTCAAGTGAATGGGAACATGTGTCCAAACTTTTGACTGGTATTGTACACTTAGGCATTTCCAAAGTCTAGAGGGAAAACAAACAAATAACCAATCAAAATCATGGGTCTGTCTGCTACTTGACATATGATGTGGGCCATTACAACAGCAGTGATGGCATGAACCTACTACTGTTACTGCAGTACATTCAAGCACATTTTCGTCAAGCTACTATGTTTGTAACTGCAAAAAAGAGCAGCAAAAAAGGGAAATGATAAAAGTATGCATCAAGAAAGGTATTGTCTTATGGCGTGACTTTGATATTGAGTGTTATTGTAGCTGGTCGGACAGCGTGGTCTGCATGAAGACGGAGCACTTTTCTGCATTTCACTTCTGTCAGACTGGACAACGAGTTCATGTTTTGACAGGGTTTTATATTATTACTGGGACAAAATGCACGAGTCAGGTGAGAAGTAAACACCCAAATAGAGTACCAACCTAAATTATAGTGCTGGAAGAAAAACAATAAAAACGTGTACACCTCTGCATAATGCACATTTTTTTGGAAATATCACTGCACAAAGACAAAACATTCCAACACACAAACCTGTTTCCTCCCTGACACATCCAGGGAAACAAGAGCAGGCAGGATCCCATGCTGGCCGAGCAGTTGACGAGCGATATCAGAAGTAAACTGCTTATCATCGCTGATGTCCAAGTGCTGCAAAAGCACAAATTTCACACACATCCAACAGGCAGGCAGACAGCTTAATGATTCTTTAACGGCACAGGACAACAAAATGAAGAAAACAGCAAAAGATGTGTTTTGTCAAAACAAACACTTGATACTTTCACTGACCTGTAACACGTTCAGCTGTCCGATGACTCCCAGCAGCTGAGCGGTGCTCATCTCCAGGCGCTTTAGTTGGTGCAGAGTGAGCGAGCGAAGCCTCTCCTTCAGGCCCAGCAGGGGAGTCAGGTTGGTGACCGATGTGTTGGACAAGTCCAAACTCTCCAGTCGAGGCAGCGAACACACATCGGTTAGTCCCGAGTCGTAGAAGTCTACATTGGCTAAAGAGAGAGACCGCAGGCCCTGGAGGGAGCTGAAGCCATACCGGATTGGTTCCTCCAGAGAGGACATGGTCAGACCTGTTAAAACAAGCCGCTGGAGGGACTCCTGCACAATATTTGAAGACACAAAAACAATAAAGGCATGGATTATATATATTATTTTTACTTGAATGTTGCCTTACATTTTTCTTGATGGACTCTTGCGTTACCTGGCAATATTTGTTGGTGGCCAGTCCCTGCAGTATGTCAGTGATGGTGATGTCTGCATTGACTCTGGCAGCATCCAGCTCCAACAGGCTGTGAGGACAGAGTGCTTTCTGGAAGGCCTCTGCAGAGATGCGCGCTGTACGGATACACGCCCGCCTCAGCCGCAGGTATTCACAGTTCCGAAACACACCGAAAGTGCTGTCATTCAACAGACCTGCAGTGAGTAGAGAGAGCGAGAATCAAGTTTTTAAACTCCTCACCAAAGACGGGCAGGACCACAGCCTCAGTACTTTATCAACTTAAAGTTTTGGTTCAGTTCTCAGCTCACATGAATAACAGCGGTTGGTAATGCTGCACTATTATATAATGTTAACCATGGCATCCAAATTTAATGTAGTTTTAGTATTCTACTGAAAATGTTATTTAGCTTTAATCGTATTTTAGTCTTCGTCAAAAATTGGAAAGAGACCTAATTATAATTGGTGTAGGAATTATGCCAACTAGCTGAAAAGGGACAGGAACAAATAAGTGAAAACTTCATCAAACTTGACTTTGAATGTGATTAGTAATATTTAAGTTATTTTTAGTATTATTATTTCTACGTCATATTGCCATCATTTTCTCCAATATATAACTTTTGTCTTAATGTGTTTGAAATACAGATTCTTCCTACTACTTCAAAAATGAAGCACTGATGCACTCAGACTGGATAGCAAACCTTTGTCTGTTAAACCGTAGTTCTTCTACAATTTCATTTTTATTCCACAATAAAAATAAAGACAAATTTTGTTTCAGGTTTTGTTTTCAAGGATTTACTGTTAATTTAGTTTTCATCTTTTTAGTCTTGGGAAAATGATATACAAACAATGAATGTTTCTGAGTGCAATGGTAAAAATATTTCATGAGGTGAAATATTCTTACCATTGAACAAATGAAAAAAAGATTCATTATTTGTTTTATATAACGCCTATTAATTTATAAACAAGAGAAAAAGGGCTTAGATTTTGGTGTGTGTCACTGGTCCTTTGATGTTAAGAGGTTCAAAACAGTCCAACACGACCTTTAAATAGCAATCCAATCCAATCCAAAATTGTTCTCAGTCAACTTGCAAAAACAGTCAGATAGTTCAAAAACAATCCTGACAATGTAGTTTATACCTGATGCCACGCACTGACTTCTTTGTGTACTCGACTGCCGTCTGCTTTTTTCAGTCTGGCGAAAATTCACGACAGAAACTTGTTGAGCTGTTCATCTGACAGAGGTTCTACTTTAGCTTGATATGTGTAAGCGAATACTGCAAATGCCTCCAGACCGCTTATGGAGTACTGGATTTGCTTTTTATTTTGTGTTAGAACAATGAGCAGCGTCAATATGCTGCTAAGAGCCGTCACCGTGTGCAATGGTATGAAACATATGGAACCAAGTTTGCATGGTAAATGGAGCACAGTGGCAAATGGGACAAATGATCAGTATCATGTGACATACAAACCACCTATCAAATGACAAGGATCTAGTCAGGCGCTATATAACTGCCAATTAACATTTTTCATTTTAGCTTTCACTGTAGAAAATAACACTGATCAAATGCTGCCTATACAAATAATAAACTGTACCTATGTACAATGCATTGTACTATGGTCATTAAAGAATTTTCCATTTTTCCCCACTTCCTCCATTTTCAGAGGCGCAAAGTAACTGGACAATTGATTGACAAGTAGTTCCATGGCAAAGGGAAATTCAACACTGGACTGGACTGGACGGACTGGACTGGACTGGACGGACGGACGGACGGACGGACGGGCACGCACGCACGCACGCACGCACGCACACACACACACACACACACACACACACACACACACACACACACACACACACACACACACACACACACACACACTCTCTGAATCAACCCAGTTGATTGATCCATTCTTAAGTAACCACAGACACAGATTTAATCCATGACACCATGCCAGTCTGAAAGAGGTATTACAAGTCTATTTACCTTCAGTAGCCATTTTGGCCAGTAGCTGGTCTGCCAGATCATGCGGGAAGGGTACTGGCTCATTGAAACACAGTGAGCCATCAGGGCGCTTCACACAGTAACACTCCAGGTTTTGGCTCACATATGTCAGGCAAAGGTCTGTCAAAGAAGCTGGAGATGCCTCTTCCTGAAAAGACAAAGTGGATGCCAGCTGATATTTCACATGCACATAAAGCGCCGGTCACAACCCACCGTGCGTTTTCTTTCGCCGTACGTTTTCTGCGGATGCCACAGCCACTACGTTTTTTTGAAAACGTACAGAGGCACTAGCAAGAGGAGGAGGGAGTTCGTTCAAAGCACATCTCTAGGAGTGTAACGATAAAGAGAGTTGACAATAAAGCAGTGTGTGTGTGTGTGTGTGTGTGTGTGGGGTAGGCTTTTCTTTTGATATGTGTGTTATGAGCGGGACCGGAGCAGCAGGTGTTTTTCGGCGTCGGCGATGCATGAGCATGTCCAGCCTGTTAGTGAAAAGTCACACAAGGTGTGAAACACTGATAGAGGAATATATTCACTACACACTTGATTACCAGCTTTTTAAATTTCAGCTTAATTCTAATTTATATATGTGTATCACAATCTTCAAGATCTGATACATACAATTTAATTCCATAGTATGTGGTGAGTAGCCTACTGCCTCCGTACCGGATTTGGTTAATTCAATAGTAACTGAATGAAAATGTGCTGCTTTCAATCCGTACTGAGGCAGTACTCACAACGTGCGTTATCTGTACTGCTGGTGAATCCGCAGCCTGACCGCAGCGAAAGTTCTGCATGCACTAACACCTCTACGGTGTGTCTGCGTGCTCCTAAATTCATACTGAGGCAGTACTTACGACGTACGGATCTCCAAATTTAGCCCACGTTTTTGCAAGTAGACTGCACGCACGTGCAAGTACGGTGGGTTGTAACCACGGCTTAAGTCTCATGTTTAAATGGTTCTCCTCAAGCACTTAAAAATAGCATGCTTTTTAAAAAATATATTTTGTGCATAGTCAAAGTATGTCAGACATGTCCATTTATATAACAAGCCTATGATTTGATGCACAACATGATAAACTGCTCCCATATGATCTTGTGTAATCTTTTGTACAGACAATAGCAACAAATTCCAACAAATTAATTTTTCTTACAAACTGACTCCTTCACACAACAGCTTTCCACAAAATACCTCCTCTATAGCCATGAATGCACTATATCAAACGCCACGTGAGTCACTTTAAAATTTTTAATGTCTTGAAACAACTTCATAAATCATGTTAATAATAACTGTTTAGTTTGAACTTCAAGATTAGTTTGAACACCGGGGATACAGTTTCACAACTAGAGTACTGCGCTTGTAGAGCGCAAAACTCCACCAACACTAGTCTCCAATTCCACAAATTTTTACCTTGGAAAAAAATTTAAGGTCAAAGTCCTGTTAGAAGTGGCTTTTCATAAGCTAAAACAGTGGTGTCAAAGTATTCCAGAAAGGGCCAAGAGGGTGCAGGTTTTCTTTGCAGCCAGTGACAGGTGATTTCACTGATGAACTCATCCCATCTGCTGAAAGTGATGTTAATCAATGAAATCACCTGCTGGAATCAGTGGCTGCAAAGAAAACCTGCTAAAATATAGACAAATATAATACAAAATATAGATTAAAAAGGCTTACCAATGTTAATATCGTATAGCTGCTAAATCTGCAATAAGGAACAGATGCAGGTCAAACTTAGTCTATTCACTGAGCATGTGTATGCACGTCATTGTCACAAATGAGAGTGACTGAGGCACTTTTGATCATGATATAATGCAAAATGTACACCAAATGGGCTTTTCGATATTAAATTTAAATGTCCACAAAATCCACAATCTGGATCAATACCGGCTCAAACTTTGTCAGGTGATAGTGAGTGCCAGTCTGCACCTCACTTTCAAAATATGACAGTGATTGGGGCACGTTTGATTAAGATATAATGTAAAATATACATTAAATGATCTGTAATCTGGATCAGGTCTGGATCAAACTTTGCCAGTTGATAAAGGATAACATCCTACATAATGCTGTCAAATATGAAATACATTTGATCTTTTTTGACAGTTATGAATTTTTGAAAATTCATTCAATATTAAAGATAGGAGTTTTTCCAATTTTCCAAGATTTTTCCTGACTTTGCCCTTTGATCTAGGTCCTTGAAAATTGAATCACTTCCTTCCTATCAGGATATGAATCTTCAGTAAAAATTTCATAATGGCATATGAAAACATTATATATCGCAAATATAACCTCTGCCCAACTTCGTTCGCGGAGGTAACAAACAGTTATCCCATAACATTCCTTCATGTAAATCCCTTCGGCTTCTCCCTTGTTTCACCACAGCAGGTCAGAGGTGGAGCTTCATGTTGATTTGGCACAAGTTTAATGCTGGATGCCCTTTCTGACACAACTCCACATTATATGAACAATGTGCAGAGGCAGTTTTGAACCAGAAACCCTCTGCAGTGGAAACAAGTGCACTTAACCAACTGACCACCACCCCTGCCCTATAACAAGCCATGACAGATAGACCAAACTACAGTATTTCTTTTGGAACTGATTCCTCACCCATATCTTTTTTGAATTCCCATGATTAGACAAACAATGTGGTATACTTTTCAATATGACAGGAGCATTTTTACATGTTGATCCTGGAACGGGCAACATGCATTTTTGTGCAGGCCATGGCAGGCCATCCAAGGCTGGATTTTAAGTGTCATATAATTCCTTTAAGTGGCACTAATGGCATCAAAATTGGTTTCTGGCTACATGATGTAATATATTACAGTTGGCTGCTGTGATGTCAATATAAAACAGCTATACTGAACACAATGGTATTTTATGAAGTTCAGTGCAAGTATGCAAGGTGCCAGGTTATCCCACTAAACTCACGGATCGTCAAATATCACATCCGTAGACCAAACTGTACAACACTTAATAATCCTTACCGCCAACATCTTTAATGCGACATTTAAGTGGCTGATGGCTTTTATTACTGTGTCACAGAAAAAAAAAACGTCCCCAGCCCAAACAGGCTTATAAGACACCATTATTTCAACAAACATGATACCAAAAACCGCAGTGACAAGTTGGGGATGTTTATTCTCCTTTGCGGTATTTTCGGTCAAACTCACCGTGTTTAGGAAACTGCAGGCCGTGGGCTCGGCTGACGTCATCCTACACCAAAAGATGCGGTTTTATCGCCACGAACACGCTGCAGTTGCGCCCTCGGGGACTCTCGGAGGGACCTGCGGAATCCGCAGCAGGCGTCTATCGGTGTCTCCAGGCCGACAAACCGACGATCAGCAGCACGGCGCCGCGGACCTTAGCACTCAGCTAACCAGCTAGCTAGCTCACCTGTCGATGTCTTCGTTTTGGAAAACGAGTTTTCGTGCAAAACTGTCCAAAGCTGTCTGCTATAGAATTCATTTTAGGGGTAACGGACAGTTAATATCTCCACAACCGCCCCGAGTGAACCTACAGGTCTATTTTTAACCATGGAGCGAACAGTAAACAAAGGTCACGACACAGGAAGTGCACGGGCTGGACTCAGAGTGTTGCCAAGTCCACCTATAATACGCTAATTTTACTTATTTATTAGCTTGAAAAATCACGGGCTGTGGGGCACAGATTTAAATCTGTGAGGGGGTTATTTTAAGTGTTAGCTTATATGTACATATATTTAATGAAAATATAATTCATAATAATACACACACTCACGCACACACACCTCCAGAGTAGCTGAGTTTGCTTATATTAATGTAAGCAACTTATTTTTAAAAATCTTTTTTGCAATGTATTTATGTATTAATGCAGCTTACTAAGCAATTATACCTCATATTATAACTCATTATAACCCATTATAGCAGCATTATAACTCATGTATACTATATATATATATATATATATATATATATATATATATATATATATATATATATATATATATATATATATATCGCCTGCTGAATCTGCGTATCAGAGATAAGTGGTTAGTGCTGATGAACTTTGTTGTTTGTTTGATGTTTTTAGTAATTTTTGTGTGAAACTCCGAATGGATGCCGTAATAGTTTTTGTTGCTTACTTGGTTCGCGAGACAGGCTTGAATTAAAAAAAAAAAGGCTTGAATTTTGAAATGAGAAATTGCGTTGGGTGGGGGAGCGGCTGGACGCCAGTTGATCTGTAAGTGGGGTTTATTGATTTATTTATGTAAACGTCATGAGTTGTATTTTTATGATACAGTAGGTGGCGGTATGCACCAAAATTTATGGTAGTGAAATTTGTCCAAAAAAACCCACAAAGAAGAACTGCAAACTCTACAGGAAGGTCGTTAATAGCTTTTAGCACATGTAGCTAACAGAAAAATGGCTGGACTCATAAACTTTGAAGATGAAAATGAAGTGAAACAGTTTTTGGATAATTTGGCTGTGGAATACAGTTTCCAGTGCTACAGTGAGAAGGATCCTGAAGGTAAAAGTGCTGCAGTGGCTTCTGCTTTTCCTCTTACTCAAAGATAAAACACTTTGCTTTAACCTCTGACTTTTTTTGGCATCAGGATGCTACAGGCTCGCTGACTACATGGATTCAGTCAAGAGAAACTTTGAATCAGCAGCACAAATATTCAGATACAACTGTGAAACAAACGGACATGGAGACAGCTGCTATAAACTGGGGTCTTATCATTTGGTAGGAAGAGGTAGGAGACACCGTGACATATACTCAACAAAAATATAAACGCAACACTTTTGGTTTTGCTCCCATTTTGTATGAGATGAACTCAAAGATCTAAAACTTTTTCCACATACACAATATCACCATTTCCCTCAAATATTGTTCACAAACCAGTCTAAATCTGTGATAGTGAGCACTTCTCCTTTGCTGAGATAATCCATCCCACCTCACAGGTGTGTCATACCAAGATGCTGATTAGACACCATGATTAGTGCACAGGTGTGCCTTAGACTGTCCACAATAAAAGGCCACTCTGAAAGGTGCAGTTTTGTTTTATTGGGGGGGGATACCAGTCAGTATCTGGTGTGACCACCATTTGCCTCATGCAGTGCAACACATCTCCTTCGCATCATCCGTGAAGAGAACACCTCTCCAACGTGCCAAACGCCAGCGAATGTGAGCATTTGCCCACTCAAGTCGGTAACGACGACGAACTGGAGTCAGGTCGAGACCCCGATGAGGACGACTAGCATGCAGATGAGCTTCCCTGAGATGGTTTCTGACAGTTTGTGCAGAAATTCTTTGGTTATGCAAACCAATTGTTTCAGCAGCTGTCCGAATGGCTGGTCTCAGATGATCTTGGAGGTGAACATGCTGGATGTGGAGGTCCTGGGCTGGTGTGGTTACACGTGGTCTGCGGTTGTGAGGCTGGTTGGATGTACTGCCAAATTCTCTGAAACGACTTTGGAGACGGCTTATGGTAGAGAAATGAACATTCAATACACGAGCAACAACTCTGGTTGACATTCCTGCTGTCAGCATGCCAATTGCACGCTCCCTCAAATCTTGCGACATCTGTGGCATTGTGCTGTGTGATAAAACTGCACCTTTCAGAGTGGCCTTTTATTGTGGACAGTCTAAGGCACACCTGTGCACTAATCATGGTGTCTAATCAGCATCTTGATATGGCACACCTGTGAGGTGGGATGGATTATCTCAGCAAAGGAGAAGTGCTCACTATCACAGATTTAGACTGGTTTGTGAACAATATTTGAGAGAAATGGTGATATTGTGTATGTGGAAAAAGTTTTAGATCTTTGAGTTCATCTCATACAAAATGGGAGCAAAACCAAAAGTGTTGCGTTTATATTTTTGTTGAGTGTATATAAATCGTAAATGGACTGCATTTATATTGCGCTTTTCCATCTGCATCAGACGCCCAATACACACCGGGAGCAACGAGGGGATTAAGGACCTTGCCCAAGGGCCCTGAGTGATTTTTCCGGTCAGGCTGGGATTTGAACTGAGGAGCCTCTGGTCTCAAGCCCAACACTTAACCACTAGACCATCACCTCCCCTATGGGATATCTGCCGAGTCCGATACCAGAGCTCTGTTTGCTTTAATATTATTATTATCATTATTGTTGATTTTATATGATGATACGTATTTTGTATCCCCAGTTATACAGCTTTACGATGAAGTGGTATAGAGGAGGATTTTCTTAAAAAGAAGACCAGAAAGTTCAACTACAATTTGCCAGAACGTACATCTACGATGCAAGCCTAGATTTGATGTTTGGGTGAAAGAATTCAGTACTTTTATTTATTGCTGAGTCAGTGGCTGAAGTTTCATCTCTTCAACATCAGATGGCAGCCCCGCCCTGAGTACATGTACAGTTTTCAGGGTGGAGTGCATTTCTGCATTTCCAAAATGCAACAAGAAACCACCAAAAAAATAAATAACATTATCTAAATTTACTCATATTTGGAGTCAGCCTGGGTAAATTGTCAGACCCTGGCTCCTTTAGTTTTTCTACTCCCGGTTAAAAAAAACCCTCTTTATGCTGTTTAATGTCATGCTTTCACATGTTTGATTAAGTTCCCTGTATTGTAGGTCACAACAGAACTTCCGCCTCTCGGTCCAACGGCTTTGCAAACATTACACGTTGCTGTCTAGCTTTGCAGTGTTTCAAACAGACATGTCAGCGACAGTACTCTTCAGTGCTTGCCTGCTAGCTGGCTGCTAACTTTGGAAGGGATCTCCCGAATGGAGGTGGCTCTTACTTTACAACTGCGTCTCACTGCGACCCTCCTCCGTTCAGAAACACCCCCAACTCCACAGCCAGCAAGCAGAGTAGGTAGCAGCACTTGTGGAGACATTTTAGCAGAAATACAGACGTGGCTCCAGGATTGGAAAACTCCGCAGGTTGCGTTGGAAATTTCCGATCCGTGAACTTCATTGGTATTGGAAGCCGGTATTGGATCGGATCAGACTCATCCCTAGGTCAGCTAAGTAGGGAGATGCTAGTCCATGAATAATTTTTGTGGGTTAATAGCAGAACCTTAAAATCCAATCTCACAGAAACAGAAAGCCAGTGAAGAGACACGAAAATGGGTGTAATGTGGTCGAATCAGGATGGGGCGAATCTTCCCTATATTTCTCAGGTGGAAGAAAGCAGTCCTCTTAATATCTCTAACATGTAGGTCAAAGGACAACGTGGGACTTGAGGCTGTATTTGCTGCCAAAGGTGCATCAACAAAGTATTGAGCTAAGGGTGTGAATATGTATGAATGAATGAATGAATGAAAACTGTTTATTTTGAACATTTGATACAACAACAATTACAAGATAGATCAGTAAAGACAACAACAAAAAAAGTTCCTACTGTGTACCCAACATGTCCGAAAAGGGGTAGGGTGAAGCATCAGCTTATTTATCCCTACCCCTTCTTCCCCACAACCAGTAATACCCTTTGCCACATATACACATAGATTCCTACACACCTAAACCGATATCAATATATATATATATATACATACACATACATATATGTATGTATGTACATGTGATTTCTTCGTTTTTTTTTTATTTTTAATTGCAAAATAAAAAAAAAAACTTTCATGTTGTCATTAGGTGGTACTGTGAGTATAATTTTGATTGAAAAATGAATTTTCTCAATTTTGGAATAAAGCTGTAACATAAAATGTGGAAAAAGTGAAGCTCTGTGAATACTTTCTGGATGCTATGGATCGATCAGTTGGCATTTATTTCTGATAATATTTTAAAATATTTACTTACCAATGGTAAGCAAGTGGTGCCAGTAATTATGACTAGGACAGTACACGTTATTTGTTTGTATACGTCAGTAAGTTATCTACAGGGAATATGTTGGAAGAATATTCTCTCCCCCCTTAATCAAACACCTTTGAAACTATCGTGGAAAAGAATAAACAAAACAAAACCTTTCTGTCCTTCTCATACAAGCATGTTAGCACACCAGAAATGTCAAGAAATGAAAAGGGTATCACTTAATATCATATATACATATAAAACAATATAAACAAATGAAAGACAGTTATCACATACACCTCTGGGATCACACGGACAATAAAGTTATACTGGCAACGTGCCTGTCTTATTCATCAGTTTTGATTCTGAATCCTATACGTTCTGTTCTTGGCTGCACTTCTGATAATTTCAAAAGAAAAGCTTCCATAAAATCACTGAGTGTGTCAATTTTTTTAATCAGTTATTTTTTTCAATGTACCACTTTTTTACAAAATATTTTTTATGGCTGCATCAACTCACAGTTATCAATTTATGACAAACACCAAATAAAAAAATCTCAGTGAAAAACTTTCTGAGACAGTTACAGATTTTGTTGAAGGAAAATGTATCTAATTTAGGCTGGATTCTCCCATGTGCCTTCTGGTAAACTGAAATTTCACATCTTTTTAAAGATATTATTCTCTGTGCCACTCCAGCATGAATCTGTATAACTGATGATGTAACAGACAGAAGTTGCACTGTGCAGTCTCTCCAGTCACAGCCATGTAAGCCTGGACCTCATTTAGAGTAGTCATCAATGCCTTGGTGGCTCTCCTCACTCGTCTCTTTCTTGCCTGGTCACTGAGTTTTTGAGCATTGACCTGCTACAGACAGACTTAACATACACTGTGAAACTGTTTGTATTTCTTAGTGATTGATGGAAATTCAGTCCAAACCATATTCAGTGACTTGGAAATGTTTACATAGCCATCCCCTGATTTGTTTAAAGAAAAATAGCTGTAAATGTGTTGTCCAGGGGGCCAATTCTGTTATTGCGCAGTCAGCTAATGCCTTTTGTTAAAAGCAGATAACTGATACAACATTAATACCTAACTCTTAGATGTGTTTTAGGTAGGTTATCATCTATAAACAGGGCTCGACCGTAATGTCACTGTTACAACAGTTTATGCAGTAGCGTGTATCAACAAAGCTACGCTAGCCACAGCGCTTGAAGTTGATGTGAAGGAGGCACATTTGAATTTGGCTACATCAAATTTGAAGACCCATCCATGACTACCTTCACCTGATAATTGTTGTTGGCACATACTAAATAGCAAACTAGTTCCACAGCTTGTGACTGTAAAACTTGTCCAGGCCCATTGTGTGGCGCTGACACTGTGCGGCGGTCAGGACAGCAGCTGGCAGAGGTGTGTACTCAGCACTGTGTGTGTAGAAGATGACGGCTGTTTTGCACCAGGGCCTGTGGATGTGCTCATTCAACTTGATCCAAGAACCTGACAATGAAGAAGAGTATTAAAGACATTAAACATGATTAACTGTTAGAATTTTAGTGTATTACATCGTAGGATACCTGAATGCCTTTCTGAAAAGTACCACCTGATATATGCATAGATTTAATTACTCTTAAGAATATGTACATAAATACAATATGTGTGTATGTGTGTGTTATTGATAAATCCACAATCCACATATGATAGTAGGAAGTTAACCTGTTAATTTCACTTGATCACTGCATATTGAAAACCTAAATCTGGTGGATCTGTCTGTTTCTAAGAACCAGCATTTAAATTCAACATAACGTGGTTCATAGAAATGCTATCAATTCTTCTAAATGTTTGTTTAATGCTTCTTTAATTAACTTGTGTGCTTTAAGTACCAAATTCCATTATAATATTCAAATATAATGTATTGCATCCTGTGTTAAACTGCTTGATTTTGACTGCATTGTGCAGAATTGGTATTTGGAGTAACAAGACCCATGTTAGTCATCTGATGTAAATTTCAGTGACTGACACCCCAGTCTGTTTTCTAAGGGCCCCTTTCATTTTAACAAATGTGATTTTGAAGGCAGTTTCCCGAGTTGATCCTCGTACTGTTACACCAAAGGACGCCCATGCATGCATTGCAGCCTTTTGGCTTTGATATATTTGTTTAATTTGTAACATGATATGAACATTTGTTTACACAGTGAGATTAGAACATCATTTTAGAAAGTTTAATATTGAGAACCTTAAATTTTTAAAACTTGATATTGTAAATTAAAAATGTGAGAAAGCTGAAGTGCACACATTTTTGAATTCCACTTCCCCCAATGGTTATTGTTGCTGTTGTTAATTTACAGACTTGATTGTGAGATTTCATTTTCTCATCCTGAAATCATCACAGTTATTTGATGTCTTTTTTCCCCACATTAGTTGTCAAGACTCTGATTGTTGGTCAATTCTCTGAATATTTTCACCAGGTGGTGTGCCTCAGTGTCTGAAATCAGCCTATTCTTGCTTTATGCGCTCCTGCAACACTGGAGGGAAAAAGGCTAATGCTGCCTGTCATAGCATCGGTTTGTTAGCTCAGGACAAACGAGCTATGGAAGGAGGACCTGACTTTGCAGTAGCGCGGCAGTACTTTGAGAAGGCCTGCAATGGTGGCTTCGGACCTTCCTGCTTCAACCTCAGTGCCATGTACATGAAGGACCATTCCAAGGGGCTGCCGCCTGATATGACTCTGGCGTTTAAGTATGCCATGAGGGCTTGTGACCTGGGACACGTGTGGGGCTGTGCCAATGCAAGTCGCATGTACAAACTTGGTGATGGTACAGAAAAGGATGAAACTAAAGCGGAGGAGCTGAAGAATAAAGCAAAGATGTTATATGGTGTAGAGAAGGAACAGCAGCTAAAATTTGGGGATTGAATTTGACATTCTTGAAGAAATGTGTATACATGCATGCTCAGGAAAAGACCAAAGCAGTCAGTGGGTTCACATGATTTGTTAGTTCAGAAAGAAATGTGAAATTAAAAAAAAAAAAAAAAACCTTCTTTTGTATCCTGGAGAATTCATGGACCAGTTGTATTCATTGATTTCAGCCACATGGTTAATGGAATATTAAAATGCAATAAAATTATTCTAAATTCAGATATACTTTTTGTCAGGTGGATGTTTCATTTTATCTGAGCACAATATGATTTAACTGGATTATTCTGAAGAAGAGGATAAATAAGTTCCACTTTGCACAATATGACCCACAAATATTTTGGCACAAGTAGTAGTTTTTCTGTTTTCATGTCTTACACAGTATATTGGCGATTGAAAGTAAATTGTAAGAGCTCAAGATTTATAATTGAAGCTTTAATTTGAGGATATTTACATCCACATTTGGGTAAAATACAGCAATATGTGCCTTTCTCAGGAAGCGACCAAAACTAATTTAACAAGGGATCATTCAGGAAAGCGTTTAGAAATACTTTGCTAGTTATTTTTTTCCAGCCATACTTGAAGTTTGGAACTTGCTGATAAACTGGGTTGTTGCTTGTTCTCGGGGCTGTTTTGTTTCATGTGAAATGCATTGACAATTGCAGAACAACCCATTTCTTAGCCTTTTGAAAGTCTTTGTTTTCACTGAAGTGTTTCCCCAACATCCTACAACCTGATCTCGGATAAACGGTTAAAGATGTATGTGCGTGTATGTTTCGTCAACAGTATTACAGATCTGGCTGGCCACCAAGCTAACAAGAACCTCTGGCAGGCTACAAGTCTGAATGCTTATTGGATTTAAACATTCTCAGGTGATACGTATGTGTGTAATGAGGTAGGGTATGACCTTAAGTAATAGACACATCAAGGTGTGTAATAGCATCTTTACCTCAGACAAAAGAGCCAAAAAAGATTTAACATGTTGTAAATGGTACACTGGGATACAAGAAACCTGTAGCAAAGAAAAGATGCAAAAGACTTAAGGAAAGTTAATTGTGACACTATCAAGAACCCATTATCTTCTAGCACCACTGTATTCTCGAATTGCAATCTACCTGAAGGGTCCAGATAACAGGTACAGGTAAAACCTGCATCATTCCAGAAACGCAGTGCTTTTTTGCAGGACAGTGCTCTATCACATGCATCCAAGTATTTCACTGCTTGTGTAGCCAGCAAAGAACTCATAGATGACAGAATAATGACATGGCCCCCTTTCTCACCTGACTTAAATCCTACTGAGAACTTGTAGGCCCTTCTTAAATGTGAGATTTACAGTGAGGGGAAAACAGACCAGGTCAGAAGTGAACCTGGGACCTTCTCAATGTGAAGCAACAGTGTTAACTAGGGCTGTGACATATCATACCATCTATAATACTGGTATAAATTTTTATGTGATTAAAAAGTGCCATCTCGCATTATTAATAGCTGGGTTTTCATCCCAGATTAGGGGAGTAGGAAGATGACACTGGTGTGTTTGGCAAGCTGTCCGCTCTACTTTTTTCCTGGTTGTTTTAGTGCGTGTTTGTTTGGTTGGCAATGTTTCACCTCTCTTAATTCATAACATCAAGCATTATTACTCCTGAGTCATGTGCTGGAGTTTTTTGTTTGTTTGTTTGTTTGTTTTTGGTGTCATTCTGCAGAAATAAACAGGTGTTTCTCTCCCGTTTCTGTCAGCAATGCTGCTGTGTTGCTGGGGAGAGGAGAGAGACTGAGCAACAGTCTGAGGACATAAGTGCCACACTTGAGTGGAATGAGGCTTGCCTGCAAAGTCTTCCTGCGTGGAATAATATAGACAATACAACATCTAGACAAGGATGTGTCACTGGGAAAATAATCCAATTAAATACAGTAGTGATCTATAACTGGGAGCATAAATGGCCAAGTAGTATCGCAGTGCTGCCAACTGTCTCGCATTGGGCAGAACAGTAGAGGTGGGCGGATCAATCCTAATATCGATAATATCGATACCAACGCTGGTATTGATATTGAACGATCCTTGTGTAAAAAGATCGATACTCAAGCTTTTTTTCTCTCCCGCACGCACTGACTGCTGCGCACGCAGATTCATCAAAGTCTACTCCCTGTCTGTAAGAGTAGCGCTGCTCTGTGTCACACAACACGGAGCAGTGCACCCTCCCCCCTATGGTTATTTGTTGTTGCGCTGTCACGTGGCTCAGCGGCGCCAGCCAACAGCCATGCAGGTAGGCTCAGCCTGGCCTGCCCATTCAGCGCTCTCCTTGAGTCAGCCCTCAACCTCAGGAGATTTTGTTTTAAGTTGTGTTGAGTGATATTTTTTTAAACAAAAATGTTGATTGTGATAATAAAGTATTTTGTTGTCATGTACAATGTTTGGCGAAATTCTATCCTAGGTCTTTTGGATCCTTTGGATCTATGAAGCTTAAATATGACAATTTATCGTTATCGGTATTGATATCGGCGATACTGGGCATGTATTTACTTGGTATCAGATCAATACCAAAATTCCTGGTATCGCCCACCTCTGCGGAACAGTTCTGGGATTTACTCGCACATCCCACTTGGGTGTGTGTGGGATGCCCATCACTCCTGCATTTGTTCAAGTTACGTGCCGCGCCCTTGGAGCATGGCACCACATGTGGGTGTCCCACATTGGTAAGTTCAAATGTCAGGTATGGGCCATCACACTTTTCTTCTGCTTCTCCCTTGTTTTTCACTCAAGTCACCACAGAAGATGCATGTTGATTTGGAAAAGCTTTTAAGTCGGTTGCCCTTCCTGATGCAAGTCCACATTATGCAGAGAATAGGCAGGAAACCCGGATAAATGAGTAGGGTTGTGTCAGGAAGGGCATCTGACATAATAAAAAAAAGCCAACATCATCATGCAGGTCACAAGCACAATTTCCACACCACTTCAGTCAAGCCCGAGTTAATGAATCCGACTGCAGTTAAACCTGACACTTCTACAGTTCCATCAGAAGAGGGAGGTAGACTCAAACGTATTTTAGGTGGAACTCACACCATAGTTGGGCTTAGGTTATGCGAGTGCCATCTGTTTGTTTAAGACTGATTGCATTAAACACCTTGCAGATTGTCAAATGTTTATAGTTGATCAGCGGAGCGGAGCGCTTTGGAAGACGGGAAGCTCCGCCCCCTGACCATGCGCGTGCTCAACCCTCATTCAAAACAGAGCACAGCTGTTGTGAGGGTTAGCTTCAAAGTGTTAGCCGTTGGCGCTGCTCATGAGTTTACTGGATTATTCCAAGAATAAAGAAGAAAAAGGTGCACTTTGGTGAGTGTTATTTCACAGTGCAAGAGCTGTTTGTTGTCGTTTCCCTCCTCAGACGTCGAGTTAGCAAGCTAGCGTTAGGTAAATCCCCTCCAAACGGACTGGGTGTGTTTGTTTTTATGTGCGGGATGCTCCTCCATCAAAGTACCCATCAATCGATAGAGACCAGATAAAACCTTAATCTGTACCGCTGAACCTGAACTCTTTTTCTAAAGTACTATATATGTAGGTGCACGTTCAACTTAATTTCGGAGCAGTTTTATGGCGTGGATTTATAGTTGCCCCACTAAACACCACAAAGCAATTTTAAATGACGCTGATGATAAATCATGCGCTCCCTTCAAATCAAGCTAACGTAAGCTAGCGAGAATTTCAAACATGCTAATAAAGCACAGGCTTTCTTTGAGGGGCGTAGGTTCGAGAAAAGAGTGAGAAGACACAGTGGCTTATCAGTTTTGTTTTGTTTTTCTTAACTCGTCACTGTTTTTGGAGATGGGCTTGTTCTGTTAGCCCATCAGGTCTTGGTTTGTAGCCATGCCCTCTGCATTAGCTCTGTTCTGGACTGCTCGTTGGCACTCAGGCACTGAACAGGCACTGAAGTGCCAACGAGCAGTCCATGCCCTCCGAGGACACAGAAGTGAACATCTTCCCGTAGTTGGAGCACAGAATCAGAGCTGTCCTGAGCTCTGTGGCGCTCAGGGGTCTCGGAAAGGTCTGTGGAGATTCTCAATCTTCCAGGTCATGATATTTAAGTGGGTTGATAAGATAAACTTCATTGAGCCCACAGCAGGGAAAATCACTTGTTGCAGCAGCAAGAGTCGTACAGTAATGAAGAAAAATAATTTACATTAAAGAAAGGTGACTAAAGTATATTGCAATGTTTGCTGGTGGGTGCATAAACACCATTGTAAACAGATTACCTGAAAAATGGAATATAAGTGTGTATAGATATGGTTAAATTATTGCACAGATGTGCATGTAATGAAGCACAAAAGGTGGCAGGAATACATACAGTCACTTGCCCAGTTCCGGATCATTGCCGGTTCTGGATAACTGCTGTAGTATTTGCGCCACTGTTTCTCATAATCAGTGCGAATAAGCTAGTACTTGGTACCAATGGAAAGACTTATGTTTTGTCTACAAACGACCACCATCTTGACCGGATCCAGCCATCTTTGTGATCTGCAGAGGAATCAAAACATTCGATCTCCGTGCAAAGTGATCCATTTCCAGCAAATATTTGCACCACACATAATGTGGCTTCACACTTTAAGTAGAATGGCTACCCTATCCTGACTTTTTCAGCTAGATAACGTCCAAATACCCAATACAACAATACACAATAAAGGATATTCAGTTGCATTATGGCTCTGTATAGCGGGACTTTCAAAAAGTGATCCAGCACTGGGCAAATGACTGTAGTTAATAGTGCAGCAGGTGGTTATGGTGCTAAAAACATTTTGAGGTGTTATACAGTCTGACTGCAGTTAGAATGAATGACCTGAGGAGGCGTTCTGTTTTGCACAGAGTTTTCAGCAATATTTTACTGAAGGAGCTGCTTAAGGCTCTCACAGTCTCATTTAAGGGGTGAGAGGGGTTGTCCATAATTGATCTCAGTTTAGCACTCTGATGCACTGTAGTCAAATTAACTCTAGTAGAGTTAATCTATATATACAAAACTGTTAATTATGGAGACGTAACTCCTCAAAGAAACTGTTACAAAAGCATGTAAAGTTTGTAAGGATGTTGCAGTAAGGTTATAAGTTAGATTTAGCTAGGATACTAACTTGAAACACTGAAAATATGCTTTTATATAGACATGTTGTAGCTCCCCACCCCTTGTCAGTGGACTGCCACCACAAATGCACTCAGCAAGATCATTGCTGTGCACTGTGTCTGTCCTCTGTCTGATTCCAAAATTGATGTGGATAATTGTATGCTAGGTTTTCTCATGTTCCATCTGTGTCTGTGTCTGTCCTTTTCTGTATTACAATCCAAGAATTGTACATCTTTCATTCCAAGTGTGAAAGGGGCTTCTGTGACTCCAACTGTCTTATAGAGTCAACTGGACTTGTTCCAATTAAAGGTGGCTGTAAGTTGCTGAAGGACCAGGATAATTAATGTTCTTACTTTCACTTCTAAAGTGGCAGGCACCTTAGCAGTTATGTCCATTGAGCACTTTTTGTTGTTGTTTTTTTTTTTTTTCCAGCAAAGCAACATTGTGTTTAAGAGGAAGTTGTGGAAACCCTGCTGGTGGTATTGTTTTTGAGATATTTGATATGTGGTTTCTGCTATGTTGCAACCACAGCCTTGTTGAGGAGAAGTAGTGATATTAAAACATTTAACAGTGCAGTGTTGAGTACAGTTTACCCAGAAATGATGGGTGGCTGTCTGTCACAAACAGACCTCCTCCAAAACGTGCAGTACAGTCAACTGAATAGTGGCTGAAGGCCTGAAGTGTTTCGAACATGCCAGCACGGGTTTAACCACTGACAGAAGGTAACAACTGAAGTACTGTCCATCTTTGTCTCCAGTAGCCCGTGCTTGGTGATTTCTTGGTCAAGCCCCTGCCTGCATGCTGACAGGCCTCAATGTGCATTATATAATATCGTTTATACAGGGTTTTTACTTGCTCAAAATTAGACTGAAGCGATAGCCCATCAGAGGTGTGCTGATTTTTATGTGTGCTGGATGTGATGCTCCCCAGCCTCACCTGCTGTGTCCTGTGTGTCAGGAAGTTGGATACCCGCTGACAGGTGGGAGCTGGTACAGAAAAGTTGGGGGTGATGGTCTTAAACGGCGAGCTGAAGTCCACAAACAGGATCTTCACGTACATCTCTGCAGAAACCAGGTGCTGCAGGATGTAATGCAGTCCTGTGTTGACTACATCCTCAGCTGACCTATTTGCTTGGTAGGCAAACTGCAGGGGCTTCCAGCAGGGGTCCTGTGATGTTCTTCTGGTGGGTCAAGATCAGCCCTTCAAAAGACTTCATGACTACAGATGTCAGGGTGATGGGCCTGTAATCATTTAGTCCTGTTATGGAGGGTTTCTTTGGGACTGGGGTAATAGTGGAGCATTTGAAGCAGCAGGGGACCTCACACAGCTCCAGAGAGCTGTTGAAAATCCAAGTGAAGATGGGGGGCCAGCTGATCAGCACAGGCTCTCAGACATGAGGGAGAGACACTATCAGGTCCTGGAGCCTTCTTGATCTTTTGTCTGTGAAACTGCTGGCACACATCCTCTTCACAGATTGTTAGTGTGAGTGAGGTTGCAGAGGGGAGGAGCAAAGAGGTGTCCAGGGGGGCAGATAATCCATTGTTGTTTTATGTGTGTGAGGGCCTCTTTCAAACCTGGTGTAAAACAGGTTCAGCTCCTCAGCTACCTGGGGGTTCTCCACTGGGTGGGGGGATGGTCTCCTGGAGTTGGTGGTATGCTGAAGACCTCTCCACACTGTCGCAGAATCGTTGCCGGGAATTGTTTTTTCAACTTATCATAGTAGCTCGTCTTTGCTGCTTTGATCTTTGTCAGCGTGTTTCTGGCCTTCTTGTGCAGGAGCCTGTCACTACTTCTGTAGGTCTCCTCCTTGGCCTGGCGGAGCTGCCTCAGTTTCTCAGTAAACCAAGGTTTATTGTTGGTTTATGTGCCAAAGGTTTTGGTCTGCACACAGAGGTCCTCACAAAAACTGATGTAAGATGTCTCAGTGTCACAAAGTCCATGAATGTCTGTGGATGCAGCTTCAAAGATGCTCCAGTCTGTGCAGTCAAAAGAGGCTTGTAGCTCCTGCCTCGACCCTATCCGTCCACTTCTTTACCGTCTTCACTGGTTGCATTTTACAAACTTGGCCTAAAAAGTGTAACAGTGTCAAAATGGTCTTTTTTTTTTTTCAAAATTCATTATGTAAGATATACACATGTATCTAGGGCTAAAACGATTAGTCGAGTAACTCGAATAATTGATCACAAAAAATGTTTGAGGCAAATTCTGTGCCTCCAAGATTCGTTTAACATTGTAGTACATATGCCAGGCCTGTGTGTGGCGCTGTAACGTCCTCAGAAAAAAAACAAGACTACATTATGCGCTAATCCATTTAGCACAAAGCTACCATGACACCAAGTACATTAAAGCTTTTTTAGGAGAAAGATGGTCCACACTGATTATCTGAAATAGCTTACTGTACATTTAAAGCGAAGTAGTACGTTTGTTTAAAAAAAACACTGTTTCGTCCGCTGGCTGACGAAACGCGGATAGTGACTATTCGTGCGGTGGCTATCTGCTGCCTGTGTAAGGGGCTTACCAGTCCCCTCACACCAGGCGAGACACAGCTCCGTCCTCGGACACTGACAGTCTCTGAAAGAAGTCCACTCTTTCTTCTGTGTTTTGTTCAGACTTGCACTGAGTGTTTCACTTTTTAATTTTCCCTTTTTGGGCAACACACAATGCTTCACAAACACGGTAACTTAAATAAAATAATTAAAAAAAAAACAGTGACTGCAAGGCTTACATATTCAACCTCCAGCTGAAATGCATCTGCTGAATCGCAGAGAAAGATGGATAAAAAGAAATCACACAGGGACCAAGTTCACCAACGTTTAAAAAAAAAAAAAAACTTAAAAATGGTTAAATTTTACAAGTCGGGGAAAACAAAAAAACAGCCACATCCCATCGCCATTTCAGCAAAATGTCAAGACTTTGGCTGAGCTCCTGACACAGGGAAAGATCCAAAACTCGTAAAGATGTAAAAAAATAAATAATTACCCAGGAAAACGGAAAGGGATAGACTAAATTTGACAATCTGTGTGATGACACAGCGACATTGTGCCATTGCTTAGGGAAATCCCTGGAAAAAGTAATTTTTATCCGATTACTCAATTAATCAATGGAATACTCAATGACTAAAATAATTGATAGCTACAGCTAGACATGGGCCGATAATCGGTTTCATGGTATACCGCGGTATGAAAAAGCCATGGTATCAAAACCACTAAAATTTTCCGTTATACCGTCTCTACAGTATGAGTGGGTTATGAGAATTCTTGACAGGCAGATTGGAGGCAGCCGCTGCTACTCTTCCCCCTGGCGCGCACCTCTCTCTGTTTACAAACAGGCAACTAACGTTAGCTAGCTCTGCATCATGGCTGAAGGAGACAAAGCCTGCACTGAACTTTTCCCTCCATCTAAAAGTACCAAGTTGGCCTTTTTGTTTTATTTTCTGCGGAATTGTCCTTCAAGCCAAGCATGGTGGCAACAAAGCACCATAGCTATGGCCTGTGTCGGATGCAGAGCGATTCAAGATACCCACAAAGGATTACATTGAAGGAGTAAATTTATCCCATCTTTGAAACCACTGAGAAGTACAAGCAGTGGACTCGAGTCATGCTTGTGGTCGACCAAATTTCTCCCACAAACATGTCAAGAAGGACAAATGCATCTATTCCAAGCACTTTGTTGGTGAAGCTGGGCCAAGTATTGAGCATCCGGAGTTCCGAACCTTATTCCAGCCACGTTTCTCCCTAAGCAAGTAAGTCATGCTTCCCACGTGGCAGATGCTACATGTCTAAACGAGTGACTATTATTTTGGAATTTTCTCTAACGTTATTAGTGGTATAGTGCTCGTAGCAGTAGACATCGCGCCAATTAGTGCACCTAAATCACGTGCGCTTCATATACAGATAACCATAATGTTGTTAAAGCACATTTTAAAGCTATACATAATTCTGTGAAATCGTGGTATTTTTGCCAACTGTTATCATACTGTCCAAATCTCATACCGGCCCATGTCTAGCTACAGCCCTAAATGTATCCCTTTCAAATGCAAACTTCTGGATTTAATTATTCCATTTAGTTTTAGAGAAAAAGCCAATTTATGTGACATAACTAAATGGAAGCTGTATTGGAATTCAAAACATTTTTGTCGATTTTCTTGGAATTGACCTTTTTTTTTTTTTTCCTTTTCAAAAAATAGCATTATTTAGTCAATTTTCATGCAAAATCTATGGAACTGGTGTCAAATGTTCTGAAGAACCTGTTCTTTCATACTCTACCATATTTAAAGACATCTGGGCAAAAAATGACTGCTTATTGAATCACCACCGCCACCTAGGGATGGGACCGATCCGATCCTGGATCGGTATCGGGTTCCAATACTGACGTAATTCACGTATCGGAAAATACTGATCCAACCCGCGACATTTTCCAATACTGGAGAAGAGCCACTGTAAATCCTCTCAGCTGCTGTTGTTTGCTCTCTGCTTGTTTGCTGCTGAGCGGGAAAAGGGGAGGTTCCTGAAGCCGGGTTGTTTGAGAGAGCTTTCTTCTGCAGTGTTCTAGCTGTGGGTAGCGGCAAATTTCTGCCTGGGTCTCGGGTTCAAATTGTCTGTTCGAGCACGGATTTTCCAAAAAATTAACTGAATTGTTGCTGAAAATGTGTGCTAAAAAGTTAACCGCTTCACTGTCCCGAGGCTGTCAAATGCCAGCTCGGCGTGCAGCAGAGAAGCCGAACAGAGATTGTGTCTGCTGAAAGGGAAAAAGTCTCCATTAAAATCCTGAGCATGACCATTGATGATGATACATTTATTTTATAGTTCAAATGCTTCGTGTTTCTAAAAAGTCTGAAGAGAAAGAAAGAGAGACAGACAGACAGAGAACTTAATTTTTACTCTGTAACACTTGCTTTGACAATGCAACCATATGCCTCCCATGTTAATAAAGCTCTATTGAAATTGAAAATTGAGGAGAGACTGTTGTACTTAAGTCTACACTGACTTGCACCTTATTTTTCTTGGTTTTTGTTTTGTATATTTATTCTGCTGTGTTTTTATGAACTTGTATGATGTGGTTTTATGAATGCAATTTGTACTGCTGACTGCACCTGAATTGCCCCCATGGGGACTAAATAAACGATCACATCAAATTAGAGACAGAGTGCTGTCTTTTCTCTTTAAGTCTATAAAAATAAGGCTATAAAAGTCTATCAAAAATAAAAGTACTTAATTCTTTCACCAAAACATCAAATCTAGGCTTTCATCTTAGATACACCTTCTGGCAAATTCTAGCTCAACTTTCAGGTCTTCTTTGTAAGAAAATCCTCATATAAAATCAACAATAATATTGTCAAAGCAAACAGAGCTCTGGTATCTGATTAGAAAAGTATCGGTATCGGCAGATATCCAAATTCAGGGATCGGCATCAGATCAGAAGTGAAAAATTGTGGATCGATGCATCCCTACCACCACCACCGCCAAGTCCACCCCTGACAAAATTATTTCAACAGACCAGAAGTTCCTTAATTTATGTTCAAATGTTATGAAATACATAACACTGGAAAGAGAACACCATTGCTTTAAAATGACAAGATAGTCTTGATAGGTCTTCTCTTTTCCAAGAAATTACATCTGTCATTAAAAATTAACCAGAGTGTTACAAGTCCACCCTTTTTGATACACCAGTATATGAAATGTGTCCCACTACAGCAGGGATGGAAAAATCTCTGCTTTTGGCAGATTTCTGCTTTTTTGCTAGTTGCTTGGGTCATTTTTGAGATCATTTTTGTACAGTAGGAAGCGTTCAGTGCTGGATTTAGTGCTTTTACATCAGGCACCTTGTTGGGAAGCTAAGGGGCCTCGGGATAATAATATTGAGCCGTTGGTATACTCTGCATTTTTGATAAAGGTGGGTAGTTTCATTCCTACTGAAGAAAGTCTTGACACAAATCTGTTGCTTTTTACTTCTCATTCTCTTCATTTTTCCCTGCTAAACCTTAATGGAGATATGTCTGCAAATAATATTTACCTTTTTATGTTAAACTGACCTGTTATGGTCTTCTGAAACAGTTGAAAGTTGTATAGAAAACTTAAAAACAGGAGCAATGCTAATGCGTTAGCCTGTCTATGGCATTTCAGTGTTAAGTTAGCATTAAGCTATTCACCAGTCAGCATTTTTTTTATGCAACCAGGTTAGTCCCATTGAGATCAAGCTCTCTTTTCAGCACGTTTGTGTGCATTTGTGTTCTGTATAATAATTAATGACTCAGCATTTGTTTATGTGAAACAGTCAAATGCATTACAAATTGTAATATATTGAATTGAATTTATTTATTTATCTGGCACACAGCTGAGCAACAACAAAGGCAATAACAAAACATAAAAGAAACAATGTACATAGAACCCGTGTGGCCAAAAGGGTGAAGGCAGCACCCTCCCCTTATACCATTAAAAATAAAGTATGTATGTATGTGTATATATACACACTCAACCTATAACGCATCAGCTAGCAGCTCGCGTAGCTGACTGCGCATTGGTCATTTTAAAGTGTTATGGATTATCTCCTCATTTCTGCTTAAAATGGCCTTGTTTCTGCTTAAAACTGACTTTAGAATGATTTATGAGGTTTTACCTTGTCATCTGATGGTTAATAATCCCTTTGATCACTTTCAGTGAAAAGATTCTGTCTCATATGAGCTGCTGAGATCCGAAATGACGCATGCTCTTTGGAGGCAGGGTGGCCCAATTTTTAAGGGCGGCCCGTTCGGTCTGCGACAACGAGTCTGTCTTGAAAACCTATGGGTGGTGTCACACAGGGTTTGTTGTGTGTGTGTCTGTCTCTCATCAAATTTATTAGCGCTAAATCATGACTAGTTGCTTCAAGGCCTTCACAAACATCATTTAAAAGGCAGAATAAAATGAATTAAGATTAAAAACACAATAAAAATTTAAAACATAAGTAGAAGGAATAAAAGAAGACACACAATCATATAAAATACTTATGATAAAACAGGGAAAAAGTGTCTTCAGTCTAGCCTTAAAAGTCTCCACAAAGTCTGACTGTTGGATCTGCGCAGACAGATCATTCCACACAGCTGAGGCGCGGTGAGAAAAAGTTCTGTAACCCGCTGACTTTTTATTCACCCTAGGGATGCACAATAGGCCTGCACCCTGTGAGTGCAGGGCCCAAGCCGGTACGTAGGGCTCAACCAGGCCGGCCAGGAAGGGGGGTGCCAGTCCGTGAACAATTTTATAGGCCAATAATAATGCTTTAAAATCCGATCTCAAAGAGATCGGAAGCCAGTGAAGGGACGCCAGAACCGGCGTAATGTGGTCAAACCTTCTGCTTCCTGTCAGAAGTCTGGTAGCAGCGTTTTGAACCAGTTGAAGACCCTTGATGCTGGACTGCGGTAAACCAGAAAACAGAGCATTGTAATAGTCCAATCTGGAAGAAATAAAAGCATGAATCAGAGTCTCAGCATCAGCCATAGACAGGATGGGATGAATCTTCGCTATATTTGTTAGATGGAAGAAAGCAGTCCTCGTAATGTCCCTAATGTGGAGCTCAAAGGACAATGTAGTATCTAAAATTACCCCAAGGTTCCTCATTTTTTCAGTATGATGTATAGCACACAACCCCAGGCTAATCGCTAGCTGATCAAATTGATGCCGATGTCTTGCTGGACCAAGAACCATCTTTTCAGTCTTATCAGAGTTCAAAAGTAGAACGTTACTAGACATCCAACTTCTCACTGCTGCAAGGCAGTCTTCTAGAGATTTTACGTGGACAAGATTACCGGCAGTTATCGGCATGTATAATTGAGTGTCATCAGCATAGCAATGAAAAGCAACCCCAAAATGCCGCAGTATGTTCCCAAGGGGTGCTGTATGCAGGGGGCCCAGAACGGATCCCTGTGGAACCCCAAACTTCATGCCCCTAAACTCAGAGGTAGTGTCATTGCACAAAACAGTGGGAACGACCAGACTGATAAGATGTCAACCACGCAAGGGCAGTTCCAGTAATCCCTAAACAATTTTCCAGCCTATCAAGTAGAATATGATGATCAACGGTGTCAAAAACAGTACTGAGATCCAACAACACCAAGACTGTATTGATATCCGAGTCTATTGCTTGCAGATCATTCACTACTTTAAGTGCTGTCTCTGCGGAGAGATATTTTCTAAAAGCAGGCTGCAATGGCTCAAAAAGATCATTCTCAGTAAGGTGGTCCATGAGCTGTCATGAAACCTTTTCCATAATTTTAGAGCAGAACTAGAGGCACTCGGAGAGCGCAAACCTCTGCCAAGGCCATAGGGTCACTGACGTCACATGGAATACCCTTTGGCAAAGAGACTTATTCCACATCGTTTCGCGCATCTACCATCATGTTTTAGATTCAGTGGTTAACCCTCTGGGGTCTGAGGGCATTTTTTGGACAGTTCACTCGCCTGGCATAAATGTTTTATTATTGCTGTTAACAGCTCTCCCTGCATCCCACAGTCAAGTTTTATGTGTCTTTTTTTTTTCAGGACAACCTGTACTTTCAAAATATATATGCTATAGTTGTGTTTTATAAGTGTAATAAAGGTTTACAATCAGAAATAAGAAAGGAAAAAGTAAAGTGGAAAATAATTTTCCATACACATTTATTCAAAACACAGCAAACTATAATAAACTTGTAACACATCACTCCTATAAACAATCTTTGGTGTGTCACGTGAGGTGAATCTGCCTTATGATTGGATTTTGGAAAACCATGTGACGGTGAACCAATTCCGATTGGACACTCACATTGCTCACGTCATCACACAGCTTCTGTGAGGAGTACAAAGATGGTGGATGGTGGCTTGAAAGTCCGCGGAGTTAACTTTTCAGCAAAAAAAAAAAAGCAAGTTTCTATCTCATACCATTAAAAAGTTATTTATAATTTAGTAAAGCTTGGTCTCAGCCGTACAATGGTGTCGGCCCCAGAGGGTTAAACCCTTAGTTCTTCAGCAGATGTATTTATAAAGAGAAACTGCATGAACTGCACAAGTTTTTTATTTTCTAATAACAAGTTTATTCAGTGAGGAGAAACAAATGCTAAATTATGTCGTAACTTAATTTTTGTTCAGCCTTTGTGACCCTTCCATCCATTTTCTTCTGCTTTATCCGAGGTCGGGTCGCGGGGGCAGCAGCTCAAGCAAAGCTGCCCAGACCTCCCGATCCACACACACCTCCCCCAGCTCTTGTGGGGGAATCCTGAGGCGTTCCCAAGCCAGCTGCGAGACGTAGTCCCTCCAGCGTGTCCTGGGTCTTCCCCGGGGCCTCCTCCCGATGGGAAGTGCCCGGATCACCTCTCCAGCGAGGCGTCCAGGGGGCATCTGAAAGAGATGCCCTTGCCACCTCAGCTGGCTCCTTTTGACGTGGAGGAGCAGTGGCTTGACTCCGAGCTCTTTGTGACCTTTGTGACCCGTCTTCATGAAGTTAGATGCAAAAATGTTGAAATTGGCCCTATCCTGCAATGATAAAGAATCCTTAAAAAAATGACTCGATCCGGATCGTGTTCCGGATCATTACCAAAATTGAATGACTTCTAAGTTAGGCCAAGATCAGGGCTGTGAAAACCCTGCGGATCCGCGGATCTCATCATGGGGAGGGGGGCGGGGGGTGTTAGTGTTGTACTCTTTAATCATGATCGTTACTGAGTTTTTAAAATGCTTATCACAAAGCGTTCTTTTTTTTTTAGGACATCATTCAAGTTTTATAAGTCCGTGGACACTGATCTGTGTGTTACAGATACAAATCAGTTTCCTCGGATCCGCGGAGTTTCGAGGAGAATAAATGCCACTCAAAACCTGGCTGTTACGACCGTTGTCGTAAAGCGGGACTGGTTGGTTGCTGCGGCGATGCTGTGTGGCTCCTGTGCGAAGCTTAGCTAAACGTAACACGTGGACATCGCAAACTTTTAGAACTTTCAAGTTTTTAAAAGAAGAATTTTGCAGCATGTCTGTGTCACGGAGCAACATCAGACAGAGTGAAGATGGCGAGAAAGACGGTTTGAAAAAGTCTGACAAGGACAAGAATCCTTGGAGTTGTTGCTGGCTTCATCAACACACCTGAAAGATGAACGGGAAAAGCGAACTGGTAAGAATTTTTTTTCTCTCTCTGGAAAATAAACGTGCTGTTCAAACAGAATTTCAGAAAAGATTATGTGCCTTTTTTCCTTTCATTAATCTAGACTTTCTTTCATTGAAAAACAGACATTGTGGCTTTGAATGAATTTAGGCTACATGAATTTACACAACAATGTAAATTAGTTTTTATTCATGTAGACTTTTTTCATGGGGAAAAAAAGACATTGTGGCTTTACAGGAATTTACACAAGAATGTGTGGCTTTTTACTATAAGGTATGTTATTGATATTTTACCCTGATTTTTAAAATATTCTACAAGCTTTAGCTGTGGTTTTTGAAATACTTTAACAGTCTTTTCAGTCTTCATGAATTTCATGTAGTTTAATTGTTCTGAGTTAATGCATAATTTGGCTTACAATGGAAAATCATACCAGGTCCGACTTCCACGTCATATTCTGTTATTTCAACATGATCATTGACGGTTCAAATAAAAGGTTGAATATAGGATCATTTAAATATGCACTAATTTTGAGATTTGTTCTTCCAGGAGATGTTGAAAATGTATCAGTAGATGAAAATTTAATTTGGTTTCTGGGGCCCCACAAGGCCCTAGACCCCGGCTCCTCGGGGGGGGTGCGCCCCCCAGACCCCCTGCGAATTTTCCTCGGATTTCACAATTTTTCATTTCACAGCTCTGCAAGATACACCCCTGGTAAAAAATTACATTGAAATCCGTTGAGGTTTTTTTGAGTAATCCTGCTAACAAACCAACCGACCAACAAACAAACAAACGGACGCGACCGAAAACATACCCTCCTTGCCGGAGGTAATGATAGATTTGACATCGGCCTATAATTTTTCAATACACCAGGATCGAGATTAGATTTCTTGAGTAATGGTTTAATGACTCCAGTTTTAAAACAATTTGGAACAGATCCAGAGTTTTGTGAAAGGTTAACAGTTTCCAGCACAGTCGGCCTGAGAACGGGTCACAGATCCTTAAACAAGTTTGTTGGTATGGGATCAATAAACAAGTTGTGCTTTTAGTAGACATCACGAGTTTCGTCAGCACACCTAGTGAAATACTATTAAATTCCGTGAATCTAGGTAGCACCTCAGTGGTAGCCCCCACCTCAATAGCTGAGTGCAATGGCTGGAGTATATATACTGAGATATACTCAACCTAATATCTTCTGTTTTCTTCTCGAAACAGTCCAGAAAGTCCTGTGTTGAAAAAGGAGAACGTCCAACAGGTGGCTGTCTGCGATTAAGAAATGCCACTGTATCAAACAAAACCTTTGAGTTATGCTTGATTTTTGTTGATCAATTCAGAGTAATAGGCCTGCTTCATAGCCAATAGAACATGCTTGTAATTTAAAATAGCTTCACGCGACGTAAGGTGGAACATCTCTAGTTTGGAACTCCGCCATTTCCGTTCCAACCCTCTAGCCTCCTGCCTAAGGTCACGCAAGTAACAGCTGAACCAAGGCGTCTGTGCCTTGGGAAGGCATGGCCTTAGTAGAGGAGGCGCAGTCTTATCAAGTGTGGTTTTTAGCACTAAATTCAGGCTATCCACAAGACTGTCCACCAACTGAAAATTCATCAAACGAAGTTAAAATTTCCGTCAGTCTAGCTTCGAGTTCAGTCAAAGTTGTAGGTTTAATACGTCACCGCAGTAATAGGCAAGGTTGGTGCTCCACGAAACGCGGCAGCGTGATTGTAAACTTAATAAGAGTGGTCAGAGACCGCCAATGCAAGGGGCAGGATCTTGATGAGAGAGAGAGGGGGGTACTTTAGCATTTTTAAACTATCAGTAGTGGTAGGGCTCTCCTAAGCAATGTCACAATGTCGCTGTGCCATCATGCAGATTTTTAAGTTTAGGGTGTTCCCTGTCTCTCCGTTTTTCCCGGTAATTATTTTTTCACATTAGTAGTTTTGGGGGTGGTGGACAAGTGGTTAATGTGCTTGGTTTCAGTGCAGAAGGTTCCGGGTTCAAATCCCACCCCTGCCACATTTCTCCATGTAATATGGAGTTGCGTCAGGAAGGGCATCCGGCGTAAAACCTGTGCCAATTCAACATGCAGCTCCACCTTGGATTTGCTGTGGCGACCCCGAGTGCAAACAAGGGAGCAGCCGAAGGGACTTACTTTAGTAGTTTTGGAGCTTTCTCCAACCATCAGCCCAGGCCCTCTCTGAAATTTGTGACAGGACATTCTTTTTTTTCCTCTCTCTCTTATTGCACATTTTATTTGCACTTTTTATTCTGTGATTAATTCAGTGTTTACTGTATCTTTATACATGCTGTACAGAGTGCAGCTCAAACCGAAGTCAAATTTCTTGTTTTCTGTGGATACTTGGCAAATAACACAGCCTTTGAAAAACAGCTGTGGAGGCCAGCATTTCCACAAAAGCTGAGAGCAGCCAGCGGACCACACCGTGTTTCTAAAAAAATATAACACGCACTTCTTCATTTTAAATGAGCAATAAGTCCGTTTCAGACGATCAGCGTGGACATTTTCTATTAAAAGGCTTTATTTGACTCAGCAGCAGCTTTGTAAACTTGTAGCATTGTCTGCTACATTGATTAGCTCTTGCATTAATTATGCGCATGCTTTTTGTGGGAGCGTTACAGCACCACATACAGGCCTGGCGTATGTACTGCGGTGTTAAACAAAGCCTTGAGGCAAAGAATTTGCCTCGAACATGTTTTGTAATCTAATTATTTGAGTTACTCAATCATTTCAGCCCTATCTATGTCTAAAGCCCCTTTCACGTTGGCATATTCGTAGAGCTGCGTATTACAGCGTTGTTTCATTTAAATACACCCAAAATGCGCGCGTTCTCAGCCTTTTTCCGTGTTCGGAAATCTGCTTGCAGCTGCGTGTTCGCTTGTTAATGTGTGCACACAGTCGTGTGTAGCCCTTGCCGCTATATTTAAAACCAGTTCGCTCCTGCTGGCTGTGCAGAACACGTCACTCCACTTGGAAAACAGTGGACTGTCATGAGGGTTTACAGTTTCATTACTGCCAAAGCTGCTGTCTTCTGCCTCTGTGGAAGTGCGCTCTGTTCTCTCCTGCACGGTGTGGTTCACGTCAGAAACAGTCATTTAACATTATTATTATTATTATTTGTCTTGGTGGATCATTTTCATTGTGTCCAGATGCTGCTGAGTCTGGCTGTGGTAAAGGCTGCCATGAATGAAGCGCTGTGACTCGTTAAACTTTTAAAGCTCCAGTTGCTCCGATCAGGTCCACTGATTTGATCAGACCTGATCGGTCAGGGCGTTTGATGATCGCACTGACATGCAGCGACGAGGCTTTTATTTTAAACAGTCACAGCGCATATTGTTTGATCAGACAGACAGAGAGAGAGAGAGAGAGAGAGACAGTGAGCGACCTGTTTCTGGATTTCTGAGTTGAGGTTCGATTCCCTGTTTTGAGCACACACAGGCTCTGTGGGCTGCGTGATCATGTGATCATGTTCTCCACTTGATTCCTCTGGATTCACGCACTCAGTTTTTGGTTGTGTACAGGAGCACCGTGTTGCACAGACTTGCTTGCAGTAACGCTTTGCTGCGCAGACCTGCTTAAAACTGTCCAGCGCTTTACGCCAAAGAAAATTAAACATGTTTAATTTCTTCCCTCCTACGCACGTAGCCCTCAACATACTGTTGCGTAGGGATTAAAAACTCGACGTAGAGCTGCTAAAAGTGGGCGGAGAGCTGCTCAACTCGGCGTAGACGATGCGCCACAATGAGCAGCTCTACGAATACACCAATGTGAAAGGGGCTTAAAACCAGTCAGTTTGAATAAGGGTAGAGCTGAGCTACTTACATGTGCACACAACAAAGCCTATTTGTGGACGGCTGTGGAGACTCCATTGCACTTTAAAAACAGGGCTGTGAAAACTCAGCGGATCCGCGCGATTCCATGGATTTCATCATGGGTGGTGTGGGGGGGGGTGTTAGTGTTGTACTCTTTCGTGATCGTTACTGAGTTTTTAAAATGCTTATCGCAAAGTGTTCTTTTTTTACGACATCATGCAAGTTTTATAAGTCCGCAGATACTGATCTGTGTGTTACAGATACATATCAGTTTCCTCGGATCCGCTGAGATTCACGGAGTTAAAATGCCACTCAAAGCGTAGCTGTTAAGACAGTTGTCGTAAAGCGGGACTGGTTGGTTGCTGCGGTGACACTGTGTGGCTCCTGTGCAAAGCTTAGCTAAACGTAGCATGTGGGCATCGCACACTTTTAGAACTTTCAAGTTTTTAAAAGAAGAATTTTGCAGCATGTCTGTGTCACGGAGTGACATTAGACAGAGCGAAGATGGCGAGAAAGACGGTTTGAAAAAGTGTGATAAGGACAAAAATCTGTGGAATTGTTGCTGGCTTCATCAACACACCTGAAAGATGAACGGGAAAAGTGAACTGGTAAGAATTTTTTTTCTCTCTGGAAAATAAACATTGTGCTGTTCAAACTGGATTTCAGAAAAGATTATGTGCCTTCTTTCTTTCATTGAAAAAAAAAAAAGACATTGTGGCTTTGAATGAATTTAGGCTACATGAATTTACACAACAATGTAAATTAGTTTTTATTAATGTAGAGTAGACTTTTCATAGGAAAAAAGACTGGCTTTGAGTGTATTTGCAGGAATTTACACAAGAATTTGTGGCTTTTTTTATTATAAGGTATGTTATTGATATTTTACCCTGATTTTTAAAATACTCTACAATCTTTAGCTGTGGTTTTTGACATGGTTTAACGGTCTTTTCAGTCTTCATGAATATCATGTAGTTTAATTGTTCTGAGTTAATGCATAATTTGGTTTACAATTAAAAGGAAAATCATTCCAGGTCCTACTTCCATGTCGTATTCTGTTATTTCAACATGATCATTGATGGTTCAAATGAAAGGTTGAATCTAGCATCATTTAAATATGCACTAATTTTGAGATTATTTCTTCCAGGAGATGTTGAAAATGTATCAGTAGATGAAAATTTAATTTGGTTTCTGGGGCCCCACAAGGCCCTAGACCCCGGCTCCTGGGGAGCTGCGCCCCCCAGACCCCCTGCGAATTTTCCTCGGATTTTACAATTTTCATTTCACAGCCCTGTAAAAAAAAAAAAAAAAAAAAAAAAAAAAAAAAATCAGCCTGGGCAGTGAGTGAATTTTCAAGCCTTACAAACTACATTCTATTCTGGTCCAGCACTTGTCCTCACAAGATAACAAAAGTTATTTTGGCGGCCACTCAGTGCCTCTATCCTCCCCCACTCTATCTCACACAGCTGACGGGAAAAGGACAGAGGAGCTTTCTCCAGCGCTGCTGATTTAAAAACAAAAATCAGAAGATGCTTTCAGGAGCAGTAATGGTTGCTGTTCTAAACCAGTACATTGACAATCAAACAAAAACACAGTTACACAACTGAGGAAAAAGAGCTTACCAAACACACCTGTGCCACCTTACTACTCCCTTAAGGGCTTTTCATCCCAGATGTGCAAAGCAACACACACAGTTGTAAAAACCCATTATTTTAAATGGCAGGCCCTTCAGAGGCACGATGTGATCAAACCTCAACTCAACCCAACTTTCATCATGGTGTGCTGTAATGCGTTTTCATATTTCCAGTAGAAATGAGGTGTTCATACCATGCCACAACACTGAAGACGACAAGCTTCAGAGCTGATGTGTGTCAGTGGAGTGGTCTCAGAGCTCCTGCAGACTGATTACACAGCCACTTCCAGGTGTTCATAGTCTTAACAGCTTCAATCATGTTCAACCATTGCATTACATTCAAACATCTTAAAACATTGGGGTAGTCTTGGTGAGTACAGCTTGATACTTGTCTGATTGTGTAAAACATTTGAAGCAAAAGTAGAATTTGTTGCAGTTCTGTCTGAGAACACAGCCAGGTGCAGCTTTGCTTTTGTTTTCAATCTGGTTGCCAGATATGCGCTTTATACGCCAGCCAGTTACCGGGTCTGCACTTCATAAGCCAGTCTGATAGGAGGCATGATGGAGTAGGCAGGTTCATCCTGTCTTTCTGCTTTTTCTGGACCGTGGGGGATTGTAATAAAATGGTGTCCTGTGGAATAGGGGTGTTAGTGACAGACTTTTAGCAGCCTGAAGGTCACTCAGCCTGCGGCCAATTACAGTCAGTTTCATGCTCGGAATTACACCAGTACATCTATCTGACTTGCTTTTTGTATTCAGAAAGAAAACCCAAACCAACTTTAAATATGCCTAAGATAGAATAAGCACAAAGTATCGACAAATGCATACACTGAGAGATGCATCCTACTGAGTTATCCTCTGGTGTTCACACACAGCAACCACGTAACATATTGTTTCTGCTTCGGTTCCACATGACTTTGTATGTAAACAGTCATTTCTTTTCGAAATCTCCAAATTGTATGAGCACATGACGGTCAGATAAGACCTGATCACTCTCGTCATATTTGTGTTGTTTCCACCTGTCATTTGTCCATTCACAGTCATTGATCCGGGAAGCAGGTAACACTTTTAATGGGCTGGAGGTTGGTCCAGTGTTCATGTCTTGTGCCCATGTCATGGCTGTCCCGTTAAGACTGTAACAGCCATCACTTTCTCTGAGTCTTCATGGTCACACTTATAAACACACAGATAAAAATCTTCTTTCTCTGTGACTCATCATCTCCCAGCAGAGTGTGGGAGAGGCATTTCATTTTTGTGAGATTGGCGCAGAATAAAAGAAAAGCCCTGCATTCCATTTCAGTTTTGGAAAAGGCAGCACAGGCAGGATTTTTTTTTTTTAATTGTTTACATGTGCGTGCTTGAACGGGACAGGAGGACCTCAAACTGGGTCCTGCAGAGGCGGAAGGACCGCTGAAAGCAGCTGTCATCCACACGCAGCTCCTGTAGCAAATAATGATACTCCCCGAATTGGGAACATCTCATGATGTTTGTCAGCTTTCCACAGCAACTCGCTCCGTGTGATCAAGGTCCGTCATGTTAACTTCACTGACAACCGGAGCCGGTGAGCGGAATGGAAGCTCCTCCTATTTGATGATGCACTGGGGCGAATTTTCGCAGCAAAAGCAGAGCGACACACCAGGCGATTTTGTGGCGTCTGGTCGCACCTGGTGTGAACGCGGCATTAGAGTTCTGCTGGCTATACAAATTGAAGCAATAGCATCCTTTAGACAAAGTGGTTTTTGAAGCCCTTTTCTTTGTGCTGGTTGCAGTTTCTCCACTCTGTCCGGGAAGTTTGTACAAATCACTTCCACTTCAACCTCAAAAATGTTATCCTTGGGAAAAATGTACAACTAATAAACATCCATAATAGTATTGTTTGGCCTTTATAAAAATGCACTTGTTTACAGTTTCAATGTATTCACCGTCAAAGTCCACAAAAAACACAGATTTTGAGTTGTAAAAATTTCCAGTTTTTCCCATTCGTGTCAATGAAAATAGCAAAATGGGTCTGCGATGTCACGGAAATTGACATTTCCTGCAGACTATCGTTTCTGAGCATTTATCAGCAGCCTATCAAATCAAGGTAAATTCCTTGTGTTTATGACTTAATACCTCAGGGAATATAGTGTGTCCTGGGTAGGGATGGGTATTGATCCGATTCCCTTATCGATACCTCCTGTGAATTTTCTGTGTACTACAAGTGGGCTTTACAGGTTTTCTATGTCAACAACATTTTATTGAGTCTTACAGTAAATAAATATGAAATTGGTCACTGGATCCTTGATCTCTGGGCATAAATAGAACTAAACAAAATCTGTAGTTTTTGTCTAAAGCATTTCCTTTCAGACATTAATGGCATGATTGTCTCTCCATACGTCTGAGCTGAACTCAGATGGCTGCTGGAGTCTCTAGGTCTGCAGCCATACAGTCTTGGGCTGCTGCACGTCCGCACAAGACGTTTCATTTTGGGAGGAAAAAACACATTTTGATAGATTGTAGTTTATTGGTTGTATTACAGCATTTGGAAAGGGGTATCATTTGATTTAAATGGCGATTTACTTTGAAGTTATTAATTCCGAGCAGTCTCTATCCACTTAACTTGACTCAGGGAGCAGCATAGCATTTGGAGCAAGGGAACAGAGGACGATTCTCATTTTTTTTTTCTTGCAACAAGACAGGAGTCCCAGTTAGTCACTTCATTCCACACAAAAGTGACTCACGATTGACATTTTAATGACTTTGAGAGGGGATAAGAAGCGGAGTTGCTCTGAAGAGGAACGAAACAATGAACAACTGAAGCAGTGGATCGGAGCACTTCTTCATTGGTTCAAGAGCCGCACTGCAGGAACAGTTGATTACAGACCTGCTGCAGGGTCTGTAATCAGTGTAGAGAAATGGTCATTTTCCCGATAAACACCCTCAAAAACAACGGCTGCTCCGAAGGACTAATAAGGGAATTGTTAAGCAAAAAGGCTGTGAGTCCATTCTGTGTGAAATCATCAGGTGCCTCCCAGGTCACTCACTGACTTGGATTCTTATGATTTTTTTTTTTTTTTTTTTTTTTTGGAAGTACCTACATACAGTGAGGAAAATAAGTATTTGAACACCCTGCGATTTTGCAGGTTCTCCCACTTAGAAATCACGGAGGGGTCTGAAATTTTCATCTTCGGTGCATGTTCACTGTGAGAGACATAATCTAAAAAAAAAAAATCTGAAAATCGCAATGTATGATTTTTAAATACTTTATTTGTATATTACTGCTGCAAATACGTATTTGAACACCTGTGAAAATCAATGTTAATATTTGGTACAGTAGCCTTTGTTTGCAGTTACAGAGGTCAAACGTTTCCTGTAGTTCTTGACCAAGTTTTCTCATGCTGCAGCAGGGATTTTGGTCCACTCCTCCACACAGATCTTCTCCATATCTTTCAGGTTTGGCGTTTCAGCTCCCTCCAAAGATTTTTCTATTGAGTTCAGGTCTGGAGACTGGCCAGGCCACTCCAGGACCTTGAAATGCTTCTTACGAAGCCCCTCATTAGTTGCCCTGGCTGTGTGTTTGGGGTCATTGTCATGCTGGAACACCCAGCCATGACCCATCTTCAATGCTCTTACTGAGAGAAGGAGGTTGTTTGCCAAAATCTCGCAATACATGACCCCATCCATCCTCCCTTCAATACGGTGCAGTCGTCCTGTCCCCTTTGCAGAATGGGACAGTCCCCCAGAGTATGATGTTTCCACCCCCATGCTTCACGGTTGGTAAATGGACTGCATTTATATAGCGCTTTTCCATCTGCATGAGACGCTCAAAGCGCTCTATAATTATGCCTCACATTCACCCCGATGTCAGGGTGCTGCCATACAAGGCGCTCACTACACACCAGGAGCAATAGGGGATTAAAGACCTTGCCCAATAGTGATATTCCAGTCAGGCGGGGATTTGAACCCAGGATTTTATGGTCTAGCCCAACACCTTAACCACTTGACCATCACCTCCCCCACAGTTGGGATGGTTTTCTTGGGGTTGTTCTCATCCTCTAAACATGGTAAGTGGAGTTGATTCCAAAAAGCTGTATTTTGGTCTCATTTGACTGCATGACCTTCTCCCATGCATCCTCTCTATCATCCAGATGGTCACTGGTGAACTTCAAACGGGCCTGGACATGTGCTGGCTTGAGCAGGGGGACCTTGCTGCCCTGCAGGATTTTAAACCATGACAGCATCATGTGTTACTAATGTAATCTTTGTGACTGTGGTCCCAGCTCTCTTCAGGTCATTGATCGGGTCCTCCTGTGTAGTTCTGAGCTTTCTCAGAATCATCCTTACCCCACAAAGTGGGATCTTGCATGAGATCCCAGACCGAGGGAGATTGACAGTCATCTTGTGTTTCTTCCACTTTCTAATAAATTATCATAACAGTTGTCTTCTACCAAGCTGCTTGCCTGTTGTCCTGTCGTCCATCCCAGCCTTGTGCAGGTCTACAGATTTGTCCCTGGTGTCCTTAGACAGCTCTTTGGTCTTGGCTATGGTGGACAGGTTGGAGTGTGATTGATAGTGTTTGAACAGGTGTCTTTTATACAGGTAACAAGTTCAAACAGGTGCAGTTAATACAGGTAAAGAGTGCAGAATAAGAGGGCTTTTTTTGGTTATGTCTCTCACAGTGGACCTGCACCTAAGATGAAAATTTCAGACCCCTCCATGATTTCTAAGTGGGAGAACTTGCAAAACCGCAGGGTGTTCAAATACTTATTTTCCTCACTGTATGTCTGATGAACACATGCAAAATACTTCTGCTTAATTCCAAGTAGTTTTTAGATATAATTTTTTTTGAATAAGGATACCCATAGTCCTATTTTTTTACGCATGAATGCATTTTGAGCTTTCTTTCATTTTTAAAAGGCATTATCTCAGCTAAAAATGCAGATATAAAGCTCAAATTTGGAATACACCTATTTGGGCACCCCAGATACAGTAGTAAATTTCAAAAAGGGATACAGAGCTAATTTTTCATTCTGTAGCATCACAAAAATCGCAATTTGTCCATTCTCACAAAAAAAAAGAATTTTAAAAGAGCTGTACTAAAGAAGGGATCTAATGGATAATCTTCATATTGTAGAATACACATATCTGGGGTACTAGTTATGTGTGTAAAACATTGTGGTCATAACTTGAAGGGTTTTTGAATCATTGACTCTTGAAAATTGAACATGATCTTAGAATGTCAAAAATAGGCCTCCAGTCTCTTTATGATTTGACCATGTGGGCAAGTGCTCAGCCACTTCAAATTTTTTTTGTGGAGAGCATATTGATATACCAAATTTATGTCAATTTTTTTTCTTTCTCAAATGCCTTCATAGTGGGAAAAAAATGTGCAAAGACTTAGTAACACAGCTTGACAATGATTTCAGCTCTGTACAAAGTGAGGTTTTATGAGATGCTGTCATTTGTGCAACAGTAAAGCAAACTTAAAATCGATAAAATATTGAAGGGAATCTGGCTCCATGCATTGCCCAACATAAACAGACAAAAAACAAAAGGCACTGCACAGTAATTTTATCCCAGTGCGAATGACTAGATGTAATCAATTCATAAATGTTTCATGAAAAAGTTTACATTTACACTGGGTCTATTGAACCGTGATATCCAAACACAAATCTGAAACGTGACTTTTGTGTACTGTGACACCCTTAATGCTCAAACACACAGCAGGTTGATCCTTCCTCTTCCTGTCGAAAAGAGAGGGGAACTGACAGCTGTGAAATTAATCAAACACAGAAAACGTTATTTTAAAAAACAATTTTTGAATACGCGGGATGTCCAGCACATTCTTACACATCACTTCAGTATGTTTTATATGTTGCATTCAGCCTTGATGATTTTTCAGGGCAGTGTTGGTGTGAAACATGGCACCAAAAATAAAACAGTACATCAATTTTCATAATTCTTTCTTTATTTTGAATAGTCAGCTCATTTTGGTATTTCATGTACCAGTGATATGCACTTTAACATTAAACTTCAAATACAAGAAAATGTAAAAGATAAAAAGACTGGTTTTCTACTATACAACCCCTTTAATGAGCGAGACTTAAATCTGGACCATTTTAATTTTCAAATCTGCACCTCGTGAGTTCAGATCTCAATGGGGGAAAACAACTGCATCCCACTGTGATGTTTTAATCACACAGTGGGATGCAGTTAATTGTTTATCCCACATACAGTCACTGTGTTATTTCTAGCTACAGTCCTAATTGGGGAACTGCCGATCTTGTCGCTTGGATTTGTGAAGGCGGGGTGGGAGGGAGGCAGGATGGGCCGAATTTGGGCGTAGCGGGGTTCGCGACAGTAGGGGGAGGGAGAACCTGCCTGATTTCTGAGGGCAATACTTGGTGCCCTCAGAAATCAGGGTAGCTGGAACACAGACTCCAGTCATATGGTGGCAGATCCTCCTGTGCACAGCAAGAAACCTGAATGCAATGAAGATCCCCTTTTCCAGGATAACTCCTCAAAACATAAAAATGAGACAGTTACATGGGGGGAGCGCTGGCCACCTGTCTTAACTGAGTGATCAGGGAGAAGAGCCTTGGTAAGCAGGGGTAATGGGAAAATGGCGCGGGTTGGATTGGTATTTTCCAATATGTGAATTACTTCGGTATCGGAACCTTATACTGATCCGGGATCAGATCGGTCCCATCCCTAGTTAGTGCACCACTGTTTATCGACTAACGTTTCCTTCGCCGAAGCTGCACAATTAATGGTTCAGACTATTTATCCAGACTGACTCCAAAGATGAGTAAATTAAGTACTTTTATTTATTGTTAATTTGTCTGTGGTATTTTGGTAATGCGGAAATGCGCTGCTTCTCGAAACATGCCCCTGTGAACAAATCCAGTGCACTGTTGTCTTCCTTATGGCATTTAACGGCAGCCGGCATCCTTATTGTTGCACTGCTGCCACCTTTTGCATCAGTCTCGTACAGCAGTGTTAAATCCTCTCAGTAAGTCCAGTGTCTTTCAAGTATTTAAAAATCCAACACTTCCCCCTTCCACTTGATCCCATGTCTAAAATACTTCCTACAGAAACGTCTTTCAGGCTTGTTCCGAGAGAAGCTCTTGCCTTTCTCTGGAATATTTATTACAATACATAAGAACATGCTTCACTGTCTCTGGCAGTGGACATTCCAGACATAGTCCATCCGGGTGCTTCCCTAGGAGGAAGAGAGCACTGTACAAGATTGTGACTTCATCCTTTATTTTCACCCTCTTCTTCTACAACTATTTTTTTTTTTTTTTTTTATATGAGTTTTTTGACAATAGAAAACAGAAAACAGTAAACGAGCTACACAAATTCCTGAGTACAAATGAGTACATAATAGGGACAATGTGCAAAATTGATGACTTCTTGACATCATGGGAAAGCAGAGTTTCCCCAATGAAACTTCTGGAGAAACGTAAAGCGAAAGGAATCTCTGTAAAATATTGAGTATCGGTCAAACAAGTGAACAGAAGAACATATACCTGTATACTCACATACACAAAAAAAGGGTGGGTGGAAATCTGTTAAAGTTGTGAGTTACACAGGATAGAGCTAGCCTGTAATAAAAGTGGGACATACTGCAGCAGCAAAGACAAGCTACAAAAAGTTAGCTTTTGTCTAGGAATGAAATGAAGGGCTTCCGCACTTTGAGAAAGTGACTATGTGAGTTTGATTTGCTGAGATGAATTAGCTCCAGCTTGGCAACAAGAAGCATTTCGTCAAGCCACCTCTTAAAACAAGGGGGGGGGGGGGGGGATTTTCAGTTTAGCAATATGTTTTTTTGCAGCAACCATAGCAGTGCTAAGAACCTGCTTTTGATGGGCTGGGAGGGGCCCTGTTTCGTCTGGGCAGCCAAATAGTGTTAGAGTCCAGTCGGGCTGGATGTTCCTTTGAAGATGAACTGTAAACCAATTAAATATATGGGACCAAAAATTATGTAGTGCTGGACATTGCCAGAAAAGATGGAATAGTGAACCCTCCTCCGTGCCACACCTAGTCCACAGTCTCTATGTCCTCCCCCTGGATGTTCACAGGTGGGTGAGGTGGTGGTGGTTTCCTCCTGAAGTCGATCACCATCTCCTTTTTCTTACTGGTGTTGAGACACAAGTGGTTGCGCTCACACCAGTCCACAAAGTCCGTGATCTGGGGAAGGGTACAGAAACATTTCCGCTGCTTTGAAGGTCCCACTGAGCACAGTGGCCTTGATCATCTGTAAATGGAAGAAGTTTCGATCCACCAGGACACTTCCTAGAGCTGGCTGCCCATCTAAACTGAGAGATCGGGGAGAAGGGCTTAGTCAGGGAGATGACCAAGAACCTGATGGTCACTCCGTTAGAGCGCCAGCATTCCTCTGTGTCGAGAACAACCACCTCTGCAGCAATCCATCATTCAGGCCTGTATGGTAGAGTGGCCAGAGGGGAAGCACTGCTTAGTAAAAGACACATGGCAGCCACCTGGAGTTTGCCAAAAGGCACCTGAAGTACTCTCAGGCTGTGAGGAACAAAATTCTCTGGTCTGATGAGACAAAGATTGAACTGTTTGGTGTGAATGCCAGGCGTCATATTTGGAGACTAGTCAGGATCAAGGGAAAGATAAATGCAGCAATATACAGAGACATCCTGGATGAAAACCTGCTCCAGAACACTCTTAACCTCAGACTGGGGCGACGGTTCATCTTTCAAGAGGACAATGACTCTAAGCACATAGCCAAGATATCAAAGGAGTGGCTTCAGGACATCTTTGTGAATGTCCTTGAGTGGCCCAGCCAGATCCCAGACCTGAATCTGATTGAATATCTCTGGAGAGATCTGAAAATGGCTGTGCACCGACGCTGCCCATCCAACCTGATGGAGCTTGAGAGGTGCTGCAAAGAGCAATGGGCAAAGCTGCCCAAAGATAAGTACACCAAGCTTGTGGCATCATATTCAAGAAGACTTGAGGCTGCATTAGTGGTGCATGGTATGTGCGGTTGATGATAGAAATTATATTAACTTTTAATAAATTTGCAAAAATCTTAACTTTTTCACTTTACCATTGTGGGGTTGTGTGTGTGTTTGTGTGTGGAGTTTTGAGGGAAAAAAATTAATTTATTCCATTTTGGAATAAGGCTGTAACTAGAGATGGGACTGATCTTATCCGGGATCGAATCGCAAAAAATTAAACCAGTTAAATTTTTTTGTGTCCACCTCGCGTAGCCCTCAGCATACTGCTGCATTGGGGAGCAAAAACTTTAACTCTATGTTGGCCCCGGTGTGAAAGGGGCTTAACCAATCGTTCCATTGATTACAAGCAATTGGCCAATGACAATCACCTTAATGCAGCGGTTCGGTGACGTGCTGTGATAACATGGTTGCCTACAGTGAAGAGGATGCATCATCTTTGGATGAAGAAAGTGTATTTTTTGCGCATCTTTCAGTCCAAATGTGTAAAGTAGTACCATCATAATATTAGTGGTAGTAGTGTCGGTGGTAAACCTCCAATACCAAGCGATGATGGATTTCACAAAACATGCTACTCATGCTTTATCAACTCAGAACAGGTTGAAAGTACAAATTGCATCTTCCACACTAAAACTAAGCACACTAACCGCTTGGCCACCCCTACCTATACCTGTCCTGGAATAAGGACAAAAAAAAAACTAACTAGATTTGTCGCCTGTAGTTGAGAATATATGTATTTTACTTGTGCAAAAAAAAATTCTTGCTGTGCAGAAGGTGTCAGCGCCGCTGTCATGGTTAGGTTCTGATACAGCTGGAAGGGGTGGAAAGACTTCATACGGGGGAGGATGCAACTCTGCTGTTGGAAACAATGTCTTGCCTATTTTTAGTCAATAGATGAAGGTTCAATCGCACATGCATCCTGTCGACAGATTTCCTCTGCGTGGAAAGACTGTCCAGCCCTGTCTGTTTGGCAGACTGTGATTTTTGTATCAGTGTGTGCACAGTGTAGTGTGTGGCCATGTTGCTCTGTGGGAGAGGAGGATCAGAAAAGGGTGCGAGGGGCTCATTCAGGGGGAGAGAGAATGAGGGGAGGGGAGTAGTGCGGGTCATTGAGGAGATACAGCTGTTTCCTCAGTTTCAGCTGTTGCTTCTCTCTAACTTACATGCCCTGACTACGAGAAGCACACAAAGTCACATTGTATTGCCTTGTGTAAGAAAGATAAAAGCATCAGTCTTTCAACACTGCTAACAAATGGGGAAATGAACCACCTGTTATGCTAACAGACAGACTCTCCTGGTGGCATTGTCCAAAGAATGATTCCCTCAGCTTTTGTTGGTCATTATTTCTCTCTCTCTCTCTCTCTCTCTGAGTTCACTTTAATAGAGGTTGAACTTCAAAGATTCTTTTCTGTCCCTCCCCCAGCTGTGATTGTTTACTGTTGCATACAATACATTTAAATCTGTACAGAATATTTTAAGAGATGCTATCATTTGTGCAAAATAAACTTAATATTGATTAAAAATAATTACCTGCTGTCTGCCATGATATCTGTGGGGTTGGGGGGAGGGGGATGTTTAATAAACTGTAGGTACAGTAACTTCATTAAATGAAAGAAGAGATGTGACCCATATCAAAAATGTTTATTGTAAAAAGGTTTACATTTACACACTGTCACAGAGTTAAAAAAAAAAAAAACTCTCCCATGCCTAATGCAGCTGCCTCACAAGTTTAAAGTTACTGTATCTGAGTTTTGAACACTGAACCAAATACTAAATCCATCTAATGTTAATGTCCTTTTAACCTTTTAAACATGATTTGACTTATGCATGAAATGTTACATAAAATGACAAAATATGACATTTTCAGCACATTTAACTTTATTTAAGGAATAACCCTGTTGTGTCCGATTTGTGGACGTTAATGCTGGATTTCATGGTCGCAAGTTGAGTTTTACCGGCGACGCGTTAGCCGGTAAAACGGATATTTGTGACCCTAATCCAGCATTAACATCCGCAAATAATCAGACACAAGGGGGTTATTCCTATTGTAATCCAACTACAGCGTTTGCATTGTTTATTTTTCTGAAAGCAATTCGGTTGGCGAAGCTTTCCGTAGCAACAGCGTCTTTATGCTAAACTGAAAATTCTGTGAGCAGACCCACAGACTTATCCATCTTGTCAACTGCATTGAGTAATTCTGTATCAGAATCCACATCAGTACTTTTGTATGATAGATTAAATTCACCCATTTCGGTGTCGTCATTGCTCCACCAGTTTCTTTCGCTCTCAGTTGACAGTGCCATTATTGACAACTGCGTAGCAACGCAGCCAGGGCGCAGAGTAGTACATCAAATGTGAAACGGAAAAAAAAAAAGTGAAACGGTCAAATATTTTGCCACCATTGATGCAGTATTTTATGGTTGGAAAACTCACACAATCAGACTTTCGGAACAAATGTAATTGGATTAGAATGGCTCTTACAGTAGATGAAAAAATTTCAAATATTTTGCAAATAATTTTTTCTCACTTTGCTTAGGGCTACTGAGAAAAAGGGCATGTCTTGTTGAGAAAATGGCCTATTATGGGGCAAATGTGATGTTTTGACTCAGTGGGTACAATGTTGAGAAATGTTTTTCTCAGAATGCAAAAGGAAAAAGAAAAACCACACCCCACAAAAATTAACCCACTTATTCATAAATTCATCTTCAGATTTATCCTTATGCAGCACGGTGACTCAGTGTGGAGTTTGTATGTTCTCCCCGTATTTGTGTGGATTTCCTCCGGGTGCTCCGGTTTCCTCCCACATTTAAATGCATGCAGGCCACTTCATCATGAAGCTGTATAACTGGTGATACAAAATGCAAAGCTTGCACTGTGCACATGTGCACTGTCTAAATGCCAAACTCTAACCACAGATATGAAGTGAACAGTGATTTCTGTGTACCATGACACAACAAATATATACTTTTTATTCTGGGCCAGGCTCAAAACTTTTCAATCACCCCTCGTACTTCAGACACTGAGGGATCATTGACCCATATCATACTTTTGAAATATGAACCAATGCGTAACAGTCATGTTCGCCAATCAAAAGTGCTTAATATTAATATAAATGAGTAATATTTTAATGTTCTCAAGTGGTAATTCTACATCACAGGTTTTACATATACATAATGAATACTTAAAAAAAAAATTGCAAATCAAATCGCAATATCTGTCAGAGAAATCTGTTATTTTCCTAAAATTGCTCTTCCCAATCCACAACAGACATTTTTAACAGTGAACATCATTAACAATTTTGTGCACAAATTTTAATGGGATCCCTCCACTCCCCTTGAATAATATACAAATAATTGGAGCTTTTGGCTTGAATTTAAAGTTGTCTTCATGAACACACCTGAAAGACAAAAGAAACGGGAGAGCGAACTGTCTTGTCCCATCAGGAAACATGGTAAGAATTTTTTTTCTCCCTGGAAAATAAACATTGTGCTGTTCAAACAGGATTTCAGACAAGATATTGACTTTTTTTTTTGTATTAATCTAGACTTTAATTTCTTTCATTGTGGCTTTGAATGGATTTACAGGAATTTACACAAGAATCTATGTGACTTTTTTACTACAAGGTATGTTATTGATATTTTACCATGATTTCCTAAATATTCTCCAAGCTTTAGCTGTGGTTTTTGAAATGCTTTAACATTCTTTTCAGTCTTCATGAATTTAATGTACTTTAATTGTTCTGCGTTAATGCATAACTTGGCTTACAATTAAAAGGAAAATCATTCCAGGTCCCACTTCCACGTTATATTCTATTATTTGAACATTATCATTCATAGTTCAAATGAAAGGTTGAATCTAGGATAATTTAACCCCTTAACGCCTATTGTCGCATATATGCTACGATATTTGACTCAAATATGCAACATGCCAAATTGACCAGTATGCCTGTTGTCGCAAATTTGCAACATACCATTATTATAACATTATAACAAATTATTACCAAAATACCAAAATTACTATTTATTTTTTGTGCAAAAGTGAAATTAATAATCTCAACATCATTTACCATCTACTTAAAGGCAAAAACACACACAAAACATTTTTTTATATACAGCTATATAAATTCAGGTGTTAAGGGGTTAAATATGCACTTTTTTTTTTTTTCTTTTTTGTCTTCCAGGAGATGCTGAAAATGTATCATTAGGTACAACCCCCATTCCAATGAAGTTGGGATGTTGTGTAAAATGTAAATTAAAAACAGAATACAATGATTTGCAAATCCTCTTCAACCTATATTCAATTGAATACAGTGGTCCCTCGCTATAACGTGGTTCACCTTTCGCGACCTCGCAGTTTCGCAGATTTTGTTTTTTTTTTGGGTGCAATTTTGCATGCTGGTTTTTTTTAACAGCACAGTGTTCTGCGCTCTTATCAGGCGGGCCGGTTGCGGCACCAGTCTGCATCACCGCGACTGCTCTCTCACTGCCTCCGATGCAGTTAGTGAGTCTGTGGGCTTGGTAAGCGCAGCAGCGGGCCACTCACACTGCTCCCCTCTCTCTCACACTGCCCCCCGTCTCTGCTGTGTGGAGCTGCGGACAATTCTGGCAACAGGTCCAGAGACTACGCTTGCTGTTTTGATGCGGAGCGCTCCGCCAGCCCACAAGGATAGACTTCTTGCGGAAAAATCCGCAGCGCCCGCTGCATGGTCTCGGTAACCGCAGCCACAGAGCTCCGAGGCCGTGACTTAGATTTTTTGCGGGTCCCGCATCCGTACCCCCGGAGGCAGTGAGCGAAGGGAGAGTTCTGCGTGTGTCTGTTTATAATCTTCTCCCCCAGAAGAAAAAAGAGAGTGTTTACACAGGAGAGAAAAGTGAGAAAATGTTAATGCCTGTTTGAGAAAAGTGTATAAAGTGTGTAGTGAGGGGGTTTACAGCCTTAAAACATCTATAATAATTGTAAAAAAATAACGCTGACTACTTTGCGGATTTCACCTATTGCAGGTTATTTTTAGATCGTAACTCCTGCGATAAACGTGGGACCACTGTATACCACAAAGACAAGATATTTAATGTTCAAACTGATAAACTTTATTGTTTTTGTGCAAATATTTGCTTATTTTGAAATGGATGCCTGCAACACGTTTCAAAAAAGTTGGGATGGGGCAACAAAAAAACTGGGAAAGTTGATGAATGCTCAAAGAACACCTATTTGGAAACAGGTGAGTGTCATGATAGGGTATAAAAGGAGCATCCCCAAAAGGCTCAGCCGTTCACAAGCAAAGATGGGGCGAGGATCACCACTTTGTGAACAACTCTGTGAAAAAATAGTCCAACAGTTTAAGAACATTGTTTCTCAATGTTCAGTTGCAAGGAATTCAGGGATTCCATCATCTACAGTCCATAATATAATCAGAAGATTTTGAGAATCTGGAGAACTTTCTACACATAAGCGGCAAGGCCGAAAACAAACATTGAATGCCTGTGACCTTTGATCCCTCAGGCGGCACTGCATTAAAAACCGACACCACTGTGTAAGGGACCTTACCATGTGGACTCAGGAACACTTTAGAAAACCATTGTCAGTGTACACAGTTCGTCTACAAGTGCAAGTTAAAACTCTACCATGCAGAGCGAAAGCCAAACATCAGTAACATCCAGAAATGCCACCGCCTTCTCTGGGCCCGAGTTCATTTGAAATGGACAGACGCAAAGTGGAAAATTGTGCTGTGGTCTGATGAGTCCACATTTCAAATTGTTTTTGGAAATCAAAAAGTTTTTGTGTTTTCCGAACAGAAGAGGTAAAAGACCATCCAGATTGTTACCAGCGCTAAGTTCAAAACCAGCATCTGTGATGGTATGGGGGTGTGTTAGTGCCCATGGCATAGGCAACTTACACATCTGTGATGGCACCATCAATGCTGAAAGGTACATCCAGGTTTTGGAGCAACACATGCTGTCATCCAAGCAACGTCTTTTTCAGGGACGTCCCTGCTTGTTACCCCGGACTGTTGAACAACTGAAGTCGTAACATAAAGCAAGAATGGGAAAGAATTCCACCTACACAGCTTCAACAATTAAGGCGCTTTTCTACTTTACAAAAGTAGCACTACTCGGCTCGACTCTACTCTGTTTTTTGTTTTTCCACTAGGGTTAGTATCTGGTACCGGGTGCTTTTTTTTAGTACCTGCTCAGAAGCGGTTCCAAGCGAGCTGAGCCAATACTAAAATGTGACGTCAACAGGCTGCCGGCCACTGATTGGTCAGAGAATGTCATCACTGGACAGGTCATGAGCGCGCCGTCCAAGACGAAAATAAAAACCCGCCATTTTTAAATAGTCACAGCGACGTTACAGCGGCCGTCCTTTTCTTTCGTTTCACGGTGTTTTGGTTTTTTTTTGTTTGTTTTTTTATTTTTTTTACTCGCACAAAACCACACCGTGGTCTGTGGATGAGTTGCGGACATTTGTGTTTGGTGGCGGAGGAAAGAATACAGAGAAGTGGATGAAGCGACCCGAAATGAGAATCTCCCAGTCTTTGGCCGCGCCCGGCTCACCGGACATTACAGCGACGCAGAGAACAGCTGAAAAAGCTTAAAAGTGATTACAGGACCACAACGACCGGAGTAGGTCGGACCGTAAGGGCTGGAAACGGTTCGACCGCAGGAACGCTGTTTACGGACAGCGACCGGCGAGCACCCGGAGGCAGGATGACCGCGACTCGGCTTTGTTGGAAGCGACGGATGGTAAGTGTTTTTGTGACTGTAGTCTGCTTGAAAGCACCATTTAATGTTACTTATCCCATTGGTGGGAAGTACACTTTAACAAACGAAGATTGCGAGTCTGAACTTGTGTTAAAGTAACATCGTTGTCTCATGTACGCGGGCACCGTGAGCTAGCCGACTGCTAACTAGCGTGCTAGCTAACCCCGTGCTCCACTTTAAAGTATTAACCTCTGACAGAAAAACACCTAAAGTCAGCATTATATTACAACTTGTACATTTGACTCATTTAGTGCCATTACTGTGATATTTTTTTTTTTTTTTTTTGACATGTCACCATTTTGTGTTTTTGTTGAAGAATCCAGTTCCATAAGCGAGGAGGGTTCGAACACCAGCTTCAACATCTGTATGAACGTCCAGCACCACACAGCAGCATGTCATCACAGGTAAGAATAACGTGTCTCACATCACGTAACTTTCCCAAATACGATATATATACAGGGTGAGCTCCCCCTTCACAAAAAACAAACAAACCCCAGAACCCATAAATATTGTAATAAATCCCACAAAGGTCCAGTTTCAGTTATCTTGGTCGCTTTGCATGAAAGTCATGTTCTTTCAAAATGATGCTCCAAATGGTCTGATTTGTTGGAGGATAATTTTGAAAACATAATTTTTATGTAAAGTGACCAAGATAACTGAAACTCTGGGGAATGATCATACAGAGACTTTTTTTTTTTTTTTTTTTTAACTTGCTTTCCCATTTCTACCTTCATTATTGTCCAGGCAAGAGAAAAAGGAGCCTGTTCCAGCAGGAGAATTTGTCCATCTTGAGTGATGTTGAGGCTGAAGCTGAACTGGGCCCAGTGTGATCGACACATCCGACTGATCCTTGAGGAAGCAACGGTGGTGGAAGCTGCATTTAATCAGGCATATCTTGGCGTGCTGGGCGACCTTGTGCACGCGATGCGTGACCGGGGCATGTGACCTGCGCCCCCAACCCAGACTACAGACACATGAAACTTTTGTATAGTTTGTGTTGCTTTTTTATTTTTTTTGTATTTGCTCTTTTTTGTTGCAGTAAACAATTTGAGTCATGTGACTGTATCATAATTTGTCATTTCAGGCTGAGTAAACAGTAAAAAAAAAAAAAAAGAAAAATTTTGCCATTGATGTTTTGGTGCAATGAAGGTTCATTTCTAAGAATTTTTAATTTGGGTTCTGCCGCTCCAGAAGACACTGCGCACTACACCTGGCTGAATCTTTACAAAGATGCTGGAATAACCATGTCTAAACTGAGATTTTACCAAATGGTATTTAACATAAACAAAAAGGTTTAGTCACTTCAGTGATAGCACCATTACATCAAGGAATTTTGAACAACCAGTTTTACTGTCTGTTTACTTCAGTTTACATTTATGACCCCATTAAATGTAAAACTTATTTTACTACTGGATTATACTTAAACAGCTTTTCAAACTGTTAGCCTTTAAATCAGCAAACCTTGTTAACTTTTACATATCAAACTGTTACACAAAAGTGGAGACATTTTAGCAAAAAGTACAAAAATTTATTCAGAATTCATAGTGAAACATAACATGTATAACATGATGATGACAAAGGTGTCCCATTCCGTGGCATGAACCTTTGCAGCGAGCGGTGACTCTGAGAAAACCATCTGAAACACACACACAGCATACATATTTTAATTAGTGCTGTCAGGTTATTAAAAAAAAAATGAAATTGATTACAGGGTTTGTGATTAATCTAAATGAATCATTTAATTGCAGGTATATTAAAAAAAACTCAGATCTGTGTGTGCCTGGGGCATTTAATAATCAGGTAAAAAAGGATCAGGGTTATTTTTGTTACATATCAAGGAGGTATTAAACAAGCTGTAAATTGATCTTAAATTGGGAGAACTGTCTAAGTGTAATTTGGATGAGTTAAATGCAGACAAATTTCATTGTATGTATGTGTACAATGACAATAAAAGGCTATATTATAAAGAATGTCTATAAAAACAGAATTGTGGGAGTTTGGAGGCTGATTCTTTCTGCACAATATGACTCCTTTAATAGTTCTTATTAGATTTAATATTTTAAATTTGTCCATTGAACATTAAAATCTGGATGAAAAATGTTTTTAATGTGTTTTAAGCCTGTTCGAGTTCAGTGACGACGTCAATTAAGGGTCATTAAAACCGAATCAACATTTTGTGCATGAACGTCAGTAAACGCACAAACTCCCACATTTGAGATTTAACAATAAGTTACCAAAGCAAGTTACTTTGGTAAAAAAAAAATATTGATATTAACACGTTTATTGCTCTTAGAAACGCGTCTTTATTTACAGACCAAGTCACTGACGTCAAAACAAAACAGAGCAAAGTGTGACTGAAGGCGTGATAGGTATTGTAATTAATCTAAATTAACGCTTTATTTTGACAGCCACAATTTTAATAGTTAATAGCGACAGCCTGCAGTTATTTATGAGCTACTTAGGAAGCTAACGATTAGCTTACCGTCATGCTTTGCCTCTTCGTCTCTTTAGCAGCTTGTATCTTCTCGTCTTCATCTTCATATCGTATAAATTCCCAAAGTCTGTACGAGGTCTGTCCGTAAAGTATAGGTCCTTTTTATTTTTTTCAAAAACTATATGGATTTCATTCATATGTTTTTACGTCAGACATGCTTGAACCCTCGTGCGCATGCGTGAGTTTTTCCACGCCTGTCGGTGACGTCATTCGCCTGTGAGCACTCCTTGTGGGAGGAGTCGTCCAGCCCCTCGTCGGAATTCCTTTGTCTGAGACGTTGCTGAGAGACTGGCGCTTTGTTTGATCAAAATTTTTTCTAAACCTGTGAGACACATCGAAGTGGACATGGTTCGAAAAATTAAGCTGGTTTTCAGTGAAAATTTTAACAGCTGATGAGAGATTTTGAGGTGATTCTGTCGCTTTAAGGACTTTTCACGGTGCGAGACGTCGCGCAGCGCTCTCAGGCGGCGTCATCAGCCTGTTTCAAGCTTAAAACCTCCACATTTCAGGCTCTGTTGATCCAGGACGTCGTGAGAGAACAGAGAAGTTTCAGAAGAAGTCGGTTTCAGCATTTTATCCGGATATTCCACTGTTAAAGGAGATTTTTTTTTAATGAAAGACGTGCGGGCGGATTGCAGCGTCGGCTCGCAGCCGCCGCGACGCTCCGTCACAGGCAAAACACCTCTGCTGGAAGCCTTAAGGACAAGTTGGAACATCTCCAGCTGATAAACAATTTCTCATATACTCACTCCACTGAAAGCCATCAAAAGCCAACTGGATTTTAACAAATGGTTAAACACGGAGGTGTTTTTCCTGTGCAGCCGCGCCGCGTCGGCTGCGTCCCGACGCGCGGACCCGTCCGCACGTCTTTCATTAAAAAAAATCTCCTTTAACAGTGGAATATCCGGATAAAATGCTGAAACCGACTTCTTCTGAAACGTCTCTGTTCTCTCACGACGTCCTGGATCAATAGAGCCTGAAATGTGGAGGTTTTAAGCTTGAAACAGGCTGATGACGCTGCCTGAGAGCGCTGCGCGACGTCTCGCACCGTGAAAAGTCCTTAAAGCGACAGAATCACCTCAAAATCTCTCATCAGCTGTTAAAATTTTCACTGAAAACCAGCTTAATTTTTCGAACCATGTCCACTTCGATGTGTCTCACAGGTTAGAAAAAATTTTGATCAAACAAAGCGCCAGTCTCTCAGCAACTTCTCAGACAAAGGAATTCCGACGAGGGGCTGGACGACTCCTCCCACAAGGAGTGCTCACAGGCGAATGACGTCACCGACAGGCGTGGAAAAACTCACGCATGCGCACGAGGGTTCAAGCATGTCTGACGTAAAAACATATGAATGAAATCCATATAGTTTTTGAAAAAAATAAAAAGGACCTATACTTTACGGACAGCCCTCGTACTTCTCAAGCGTCTCGCCGCCAGCAACTTTCTCTTAAAAACTCACACAGCCGTAAACACACGGAGTCCGCCATTGTTTATGTTTGTGTCGCGTATAAAACGACGTCACTGCAGTTTGCTCTGCTGACCCCGCCCACGTTGAAGAGGTACTATTTGCAGTAGAAAAGGACGCGCTTGGAACCAAACCGAGTGGAGCTGAGTAGAGTAGAGCCGAGTAGTGCTGGAGCTTTGTAGTAGAAAAGTTCCCAAATGCTTATTGAGTGTTGTTAGAAGGAAAGGTGATGTAACACAGTGGTAAACATACCACTGTCCCAGCTTTTTTGAAACGTGTTGCAGGCATCTATTTCAAAATGAGCAAATATTTGCACAAAATCAATAAAGTTTATCTGTTTGAACATTAAATATCTTGTCTTTGTGGTGTATTCAATTGAATATAGGTTGAAGAGGATTTGCAAATCATTTTATTCAATTTCTATTTACATTTTACACAACGTCCCAACTTCATTGGAATTGGGGTTGTACAGTATTAATTTGGTTTCTTTGTCCCTGCGCGCCCTAGACCCCGGCTCCAGGGGGGCTGTTCCCCCCTCAGACCCCCTGCAAATTTTCTTTGGAGTTCACAAATTTCATTTCCCAGCCTTGACAGTGCAAAAGGAACGTTCAAGGAGCTTGTTGCAATTAGGAGGAATGAACATGGATTTCCAAGTCAGGAATGTCTTTGGATGCCATTTCTAAATAACTGTAGATTCCTGTGTCATTAGTTCACAGTTGTATACAGTTACCAGTTATTGGGAAGTGGAGCACTCACACAATCATCCAGAGCTGTGAGGAAACTTGTTTGGATGATCAGAAACAACCCAGGAACCACCAGTGTGTAGGCCTGTTATGAACTGGAATCTGCTGGAACATCAGTGTCACAGCCTATAGCAATGTAAAATCTGCCCGAGTGTAATCAGTCATCCAAGAATAGGGTGGCAAGACTTTGGAAAAAAATTACTTTGTGGGTTTTGTTTTGTTCGTTTGTTTTTGCCCACAGCGATATATATATACAGTAAAATACACCTAAACCGGATACTCGCACTCACCGGACAAAAGCATAAATCCCTATTGGGGCTGAAACGATTAGTCGAGTAACTCGAACAATTTGATTTCAAAAAATGTTCGAGGCACCTTTAATGTTGTAGTACATATGTCAGGCCTGTGTGTGGCACTGTAACATCCCCAGAAGAACAAACAGAAGAAGACTAGAGCATGCATGAGACGTGTCAGCGCTAATCAAATTAGCACAATAGCTACAGCTTTCCAATGCGATACACAGAGTGAAATAAAGCCTTTTAGGAGGAAAAACGGTCAATGCTGATCATCAAATACCTTACTGCACATTTAAAGTGAAGCAGTGTGTTTGTCTTTTTTTGTTTGTTTGTTTTTTGTTTTTTTTTAAACACAGTTTCATCCGCAGCTTTCTCTCCGCTCTACGTGGGGAGTGGATGTTTGCGCGGTGGCCGGTGGCTACCTCTCTCTGCCCGGTGTGAGCGGCTCAGCACTGCCCTAACAGCTCTGTCCCCAGCCACGCTGACAGTCTCTGGAAGAAGACCCCTCCTGTGTTTTGCTTAGACTCACACTGAGTGTTTCGCTTTTTAATTTTTGCTTTTTTGGGCAACACACAATGCTTCACAAACACGGTAACTCAAATAAAATAATCTGTTTGGCGGAAAAGTCCACAAATATGACCAACTTCACAACAGTGAGTTGGAAAAAGATGCTCAAATGAACTGCAATTCATGGAGGAAAATTGCACTTACTGTACCGTTGGTTTGGAGGTTGATGATTGTATAAAGAAATGGAGCTCATTGAGAGACAGATTAATCCAAAAAAGTCTATTCTTACTGCTGTAAATTGCAATAAGTCACCCACCAATGCGACGGAGAACTTTAAAAGGGTCACGCGCACGTCAACATGCATGGGCACAGAGTTACGGAGTTGTAGAAGCATAAATCAGGCTTTAGAATTTTAAGGTACCACTCCGCAGTTGACTTAGATTAAAAGAGAGACTTGGCCAAATGTAATCTTTTTAATGCACATGATGCCCGGTGCTTATTTAAGGCAGGTGTTTATTTTTTTCAGATGAAGTTTTGACCCAGCCAATAAATGAGGCAGGCCCTATTCAAGGTCAGGCATTTAATGAAGGAAATACGTAAGCCTAATTGGCGCTGGGGATTCCCCGTAAGATCATTCGGCGCCTCATGACTGTACCTAATCTGTCACATACATATAACGGTTTTTGTGCATTTGGAAACTGGTGATCACAAAAGACACCCTTGTTTTGGGAAAACCCATCTTGGAAATACTTTAATTCCTTAATGTGGACATTGCTTGTGAATAATTGCAGAATTTTTAAAGAAGTCCCTCAGTGTTATAATAAGATGCCCTGGGTGCGTTTCTCAGCCTCTGGTCCGGACACTTTGGTTTATGATAAATTCATATGTTGTCTGAGAGCTGCTGGGGAGAAACGAGGACAGGCCGAGTGACCTTAACACCTACAACTGCATGGGCAACGTTTGGTCAAGTTCACCTGCGTACAGCGCACTTTTTACTGTTTCTAAATGTCTGGAAAAATATGCATTCAGCCAGGATGCAATCAGATTTTTTTTTCTGTGCTCTTTGAGCATGTAGTTTTTACTGCATTGTATACACCAGTGATTTTCAACCTTTTTTGAGCCGCGGCACCCTTTTATATTTACAAAATCCTGCGGCACACCACCAACCAAAATAATATTATAATGCTATTACCTCTGGTTTTGCGCAAAACCCAATTATTGCAATAGAAAATCGATACAGAAAACACCGCATTTCGAAAATCCTCAAGCATTTTGCGCTCTGATCTCAAGTAGGGCTGTCACAATTAGGAATTTCTGGAGACGATTAATTGTCAGACATATAATTGCGATTGACGAATATATTGTCTTTTTTTTCTTTTTTTCCCCCTTTATATTCTACTATTGTAGTATAATTACACAACTCTGGAAGAACGTTTGGCTTCTGTGAGTGGAGAAACTGGGAATGGTGCAACATTTTTATTTTTATCTTCATTTTACATACAGTCCCAACTTTTTATGATTTGTGGTTGTTTCTGTTGCATTTCTGAAATTGTTTCTCCTCATCAGTCACGTTTTGTGCTTAAACACTGCATTAAGCTCAAGATTGAACAAATAAATACCTTTGGAAAATAACAGCTGTTAAAGTTCAGATCTGTGCATCTGAACATTGTTTTTTTTTTTTCGGCTCAGTTCATTCATATATTCTCATTTTTAAATATGTTTTTAAAGCTATTTGACCGTTTATTTCATCTCATGAGCTCATAAATTCAGCATATGACGCGCACATGGTGTGAACAGGACGGTAACGGCAGAATCACACCTTTAGAGAAAGTTCAGAGAGAAGTAAAGGCAGCTTCACGTTTCCGTTTTGTTAACGTTCACTCGGGTTAAAATCCTCTCTCTGCTCCGCGCTCGCTGCGCACTGAACGTGTCGTGCCTGCATTCAGGAATCTCCCTCACCCACCCCCTCCCTCGCAGTCTGCAGCCTGTTAACTCCGCACGCACACACAGGCACAGAGGCAGACACACACACCGACAGCTCCGCATTTTAGACGGCTTTTGAAGAAGATGGCACTGTTTTCATCTGCCGTCAGCCTCCTTGTTATTGTCCCGCTTTAAGACGAGAGCGAGGCTGCAGCACGTTTGACGTCAGATTCTGAGTCGTTTTATGCGTTGTGGATAAAATAAATAATTCACGGTAATCGCGAATATGAAAAATAATCGCGAATATGAAAAATACCCACGGCACCCCTGACGATCGATCACGGCACCCCAGGGTGCCGTGGCACCCCGGTTGAGAATCACTGGTGTACATGGTATAAAAGCAATCCTGCGTGCATGGGCGCAATTTGGTGGGGTATAGGGGGGACATGTCCCCCCTGGTTGAAAAGGTGAGGGGGACAGAATATGGTATGTCTCCCCCCCCCCCAACCTTCTGACGTACATGTGTGTACCTGAAACATGCTATGCCAGTCTTATTTGCAAAACCATGTCAGAATAGTATCTTTGTTTTTGCAAGTTTGTATTTTTAGCAGCATTGACTTGTTTACAACACCTGTTTCTTGTTTGTCACATTTGGAATTTTGTGGGACTGCATTTGCCCAGATTTGAAACCAAAAAATAATTGCCTCTAGGGATTAGTGTCTACAAATAAGTATCAATGGACCATATGCTAATTTACTAAATTCTGAAAGTTAGAAACGGAAATCAGAAAAGCTATCTGGGATCTGCAATTATTGCTTGATCTCCAAAATCAGTCTATGCAAGCAAAATTACGTTCAGTATGAGTGTTGCATTAGTGCCACTTTGAAAATTAAATTCATGATAAGTAATTTATCCTAAACTTATGATCTGTTGTTTTTTCAAACTTATGCAAAAACAAATCTTGAGAAAAAAATACAGTATGCGTTAGTTAATAATTAAGAGCCTGTTCTTTCATATTTATGAATACATTTTACCACATTGCAGTTGTTTTTTAATGAAAACTCAACCTATCATTCTTTCTGAGTTCTACACATGCGATGATACCTTATTTACACCAGGATGTTAATAAAATCAATGCTGCCTATTCTCAGAATAAAGTACTTATATCCACAGTTTCAAATTGCATAAGTCAAATGGTGTCCACTTTATGGTCTTCTCAAAACATTAAAATTACTGTTCTGGATGCTCAGAATGCATCTGAGCTTATCTAGAAACCGTTGGCTTCTGGGGGCCTAAAGCGGACCCCAGGGCTATGGGCTTCGGCCCTGCGGGCCTCGCACTTTGTCCCCCCCAATTTCTAGTTCTAAATTGCACCCTTGCCTGCGTGATTTATACTTTAGGAACATTGGAGCACAGCAGGAATCATAAATTGATGTTGGGTAACATTGTATTGTGAGGGCGTGGCTTCCAGTCACTTTGAGTGTCACTGCTTTGCCCTGACTTGCGCTGAGACCACTTATTTTCTGCGTCGAGCACAAAACGCAGAAAAAAATTAAACGTTTAATTTTTGGCACCCGATTGGCTTTGTCCTTTGTGTCCCTCGCAGTGTTGTGACGTTGAGCTGCATCGTCTCAGCACAGAGTTGCAATTACATGGCGTTGTCATGACGCCGCACCATGCAACTCGAAGCAGGCCCGGTGTGAAAGGGGCTTAACCACAGCTAGAAAACTGTGGAAGAGAGCTCTCTCAAACAGCCCAGCTTCAGAAAACCTCCTCCCGCTCAGCAGTAAACAAGCAGAGAGCAAACAGCAGTTGAGAGGATTCACAGTGGCTCTTCTCCGGTATCGGAAAATGTCGCAGGTTGGATTAGTATTTTCTGATATGTGAATTGTCACTCAAGTATGAAGTCACACGGTGAAAAAAACTAAATCCTGTATAGAAGGAAAAAGATGCATCGATAAATCATTTTGTCATTGAATCTCAACTCTCTCAATCGTAATCCAGTTGCAACCCTGTTAATGGAATCGTGAGGTGCCAAAAGATTCTCACCTCTAAAATAGATGCTCATACACGTTCACTGATGGTAAGAATTGTTTTGTTGTGCCTCTGGGGAGCCTTTACTGGCATGGCTCTTGCTATTGCTGGTCCTTGGAGACCTGAAAAGGAAATGTTAACGATCATATCAGTTTCCTGTACACATTACTGTTCCAGATGACTGCCCTGTTGCCTTGTATTGTTTCTTTGACCTTTCCTTGTTAATTGTCTGTGAAAGGATTGACTAGAGACTTCAATAATAGCACAAAGGCAGTACTGCTCCGTCTCCATCTTTTTTTGCCCACTCATGCATCAGCACGCCACGCTCAGATGGTCCAGTCTTTATTCCACACGAGTGCTGAACGTGGGCCTGGCAGCCTGCCTGCTGTCTTGTGGTCTACATATCAGGCTGTAGCCAGCACACAAACTGCAGGCCATGTGACAGTCTGCCACATGCTGCACTGCACGCAACCTTGGCAGTGCTGCCTCCTGTTGATTAACAGACCCTGTTACCAAATGTAGGCTTTTTTTTTTTTTTTTTTTTTTTTAGGTTTTTTAAATTTTTTTCAGTGTTGACTTTTTTTTTTTTTTTTGGGTGTGAAATTTTTCTCCCCACCTCAAATGCTTCTTGTATCAGTGTAAGCTGTGGAGTAAGAACACATCAGCTGCTTGTGTTTCTCTGGGCTGTGAGATTCAAACCAAGTGTATTTACGTATGTCACTGGGAATGTGCCAGGAGAAAAGACAGAAACAGACACAGGCCTAAACAGCCTGTCTGTAAGGCCTGACCTCTAATTATCAACGAGAGAGGGAGAGAGGGAGGGAGGTATATCTAAAATAAGAATAATCGCATCCCACAGTGCAAACTCCTGCCATGACACTGACTTGGAACTGCTGGAATTTTACTAACATTGTGGACAGAGCAGGTCTAGTCTTGGAGAGCATAGTGACATTATTTCTTTTTTGTGATCAATTTTTTATTAAAAAATGTACAATATACATATATGCAGTGGCAGGCACAGTTCAGGTAATCCGATAGATAATTATCGAAGCTACTGCTTTTGCTATCGGATCAGCTTTTCAGGTAAGTTTTAAAACCATCATCTGACTAATTATCTACCGATAAATGTAGTTCTGCTAACTTTCAGTCCGATAACATTTTTTTGCTGGTAAAGTTTAACGGTCAAAAACATTTGTAAACCCTAAAATCAAACATTTTAGTCAGTCTTTTTTTTGTGTGTGTGTTTTTAGCAGACTGGCTGCCTGTCGCTTGCTGATGACATCATCATTAAGCGCAAAACGTGATTGGCCGCTCGGCGCAGGGAGCATTGTGGGTAGTGTAGTTCAGGTTCACTTTGGATGTTACAGTGACTTGTCCACTCGAGACAAAAACAAAACAGACTACTTTTAACATTATTTTATTTCTTTGTGGCTGGAATTTAATCACCAAGACTCTGTGGGGGAGAGGAGCTCTCATGGCGCAGCTGTGTGTACAGAGGGAGGGACTTTTCTTCATGTTTTGACACTGTTTTGGATTAAACAAAAGGACGCTTTATGTGAATTATTATAACAGGTAAGAATTTATATTTACTACGTGTATTTTATTCTGTCAGTCAATGCATTAATGGACAGATTTTGGTTGTTTAAGCTGTAGTGTTCAAAGCTTGTGAAAAAAGCAGCAGCTTTTTAGTTTGTAGATGATTGTGTATCTAATACCGAGATAAACTGTGACTTCTAATACTGTGTTTTACTGCTTTTGAAAGTTGATGACAGTGTTTGGGGTTTTATTTTTTTATTTATCCATTGTTCGCGTGTTCTTTGTGTTTGTGATCCTTGAATTTACCCAGCAGCCCCTGCGGTGCTTAAAGTGAAACTGATTTATCAGAAGCCGGCAGTGTAATCTGATATGGCCGTGTCCGAATCAACACTAATAGTTATCGGTTATCTCTAATAAAGATAATTTTTTTTAGCAGTTTATCGGTTTATCGTCATAAAAGATAACTATTCAGTTATCTGATTAATGGTTATCGAAGCTAACTTTTTGGTTAGCTGTGCCCACCACTGCATATATGCATTCACATACATATCCATAGCCCCCCTTCTTTTCCACACACCGAGTGCAAACAGGAAAAGTAATTTCTGCATTTGCAGGGAGGTAACAATATTAGAACTCCTATACACCCCACCACACCCCACCACCTCCCTAAGGCGACTCCCCCTGAACCCCCCCCCCCCCCCCCCCCCCAGATCTCTTAGCCCAATAAAAATATAACAAAATCAAGGTCAGCCATGCTGCATCCTAACTAAATGGTGTGCAGCTTCCCAGGCCTGCAGAGTCACATGTTTGGCTCTTTGCATACAGGTGTCAGACCACTCCATCAGGACAATTTCAAGAAATGATTTGGCTTACTGCTGCCAAGCCAAAGAATGTGGCAGTTGCCACCTAAGGGCCAGCATCTTCTTGACTGCTGTGAGACCAGCCCATAGAATGCGCCTATGCTGCAAGGACAAATTTAAGAGGAATCGTCATTGAGCAGACGTTACCCCGGGAGGACTGTAATCCAGATCTTAAGAATGTCACTTAAAGTGAAATATATTTCCTTCCAGAATCTAACCACGCCAGGGCACTCCCAGTAAACATGCAACAATGGTCCCTGGTCATTGAGTGAGCAAAGATGGCAATTAGGAGATGTAGTGATTTTTGTAGAATAGTGCCTTCTCGAGGTGAGGTACATCCTATGAACATAGTGTATTAATTGATGGTTGGGGTTTTTGGATGTACCACTGAGATTTTTCCACACTGTGTCCCAGCAAGTTGTGTGAAAAGACTGTTCTCTGGCGTGAATGTGGGTAAATTGGGTGGGTAAATAGACCTGAAAATGCACCAGAATGCATCTGAGATTTCAGTTTTTTTCATCACTATAGTTTGCTCTTCGATCTCCTCGTTGTGGGCTAAGTGAGCTGTTGCTTGTCATTCTTTATGATCTAGCTGCCATCTTGGTGTGCACAAAGCTTCCCCAAAACAGAAAAAAATTAACTATGTTTAAAAGGGAGAGTTGGGTATGAAAATAATAATTAAATATTGGGGGCTTCTGCGGGGCAACGAGGCAATGCGTCTACATCCTTTGCGGTGATCACGTGACTCATGACCTTATAATTTCAATTAATATTTTGCAACTCCAAGCTGTATAAACCAGGGGTGCCCACACTTTTTCAGCTTGCGAGCTACTTTTAAAATGACCAAATCATAACAATACTATATATATATATACTGGCTACTGGGTATACTTTATATATACAATATATGTTGGTGTACCTTGCATAAATGCATGAACCCTTATGGCACAATACAATTCTGTACGTTGTTGGTCCTTTCCTTGCTCTGATAGCTTGCACTGAATGGCATCAGCCAAGGTTGCACAGTGTGGACAGTAGCTGCTGGTAGCCAGCCTCAAGCAGACATCTAAATGATAATCAGTCCTGGTAGAATGGTATTTGGCCTTAATAATCTTCATATGGGAAAAGGCTGCCTCACCTAAATAAGTGAAGCTGAATGATGCTGATAAGGACGTAGCCCATTTCCTCATGTTTAGGTACTTTTCCTCTGTAAGTTCCAGAACTGTCCATGAGCTCTGGACTTCAGTGTCAGCATGTAGTGTCAAAATCTCATCCACCACTTTAGAGTTCAGGTGAAACATCATTGCAATTTTTGATGTGAATGAATCAACCTCAGCATCTTCACAAAATGGGTAGCCCATAAATATAGCAACTGGCTCAAGTAAAGCAAAGTCTTGAAAGCATTTGCCAAACTCCGACAGACAACTAACTGTCAATTTGCTCTGTGTAGCACGCAATGTCAAGTTGTGTACTTAATTTTTCTTTATTTTATTTAATTTCATTTGCTGTTATATATTAGTCATAAACATTGTTTAAAATGTTAAAAACACAATATTGAATGGGTATAGTGTTCGGTGCTGTGTTCCAAGATTTACATATAGTAGTTTTAATCTGTGAGTAGCAGAGAGAAAATTGTCTTGAATTTAGCACCGTGAAAATCTTTTTCATAAATGTTTTTAATTGGATTACAGCTCTTGGCATCTGAGTAGAATGAATTTACTCTGTAGCATCTTTATTTATTTATTTTTTTTTGAGGAGTTGCGTGACGTTGCACCGGACATGCCACTCCAGACTGCCTTCAATATTTTGTTAATTTTAAGTTTGATTTTTTTTTTTTTTGCACAAATTACAGCATGTCATGAAGCATCCCTTTGTAGAGATTAAAAGTAATCATAGGCAGTGCCTGTTTGGTGAACATCCCATCGGTGAAATCTTACACAAATTCATAAAAAGTAATGTAATAAGTGGCATTGTCTTCCTAAACTCGCAGTGTTTGACCCTCTGGGGCCGACGCTGTCGTATACAATGGCTAAGACCAAGCTTTACTAAATTATAAATAACTTTTAATGATATGAGATAGAAACATACTTTTTTTTTTTTTTTTTTTTTTTTTTTTTTTTGCTGAAAAGTTAACTCCGCAGACTTTCGAACCAGCTTCACTCACTAACTTCCTTGCACAGTCGCTCAGTTTCTGAGAACTGCTTACTCAAACATCATTTACCACAGAGGATACTGTCTGTATGTCTAAATCATTGATAATAAAGTCCAACATATCTTCAGTGACACTGAAATGTCCATGTATCCATCCCTGACGTATCAAAAGAAGCTGGCTGTAAAAGTGATGATTTGTATTAAGAATAGCTCCTTACATTTATTTTGTCCAATTATGTGCTATGTAAATGAAGGCTCTATGTTTTAAAACATTCACAATTCCTCAATGGTTAGTGCAATGTTTTTGTTAAACCTCTTGCATTAAAACCAACCATTTACACTGCAATTTGCACAAACAGGTTATTTTATTTCAACTCAGTTGTGGCAGTGTACATAGGTGAAATTTACAGAAAGGACTTGTGAGGGAGAGTTATGAAGACTTAAAAAAAAAAAAAAGGTGACTATAATTCTGTCTTTGCTCAAGTGATTAAACTGTAATGCATACAAATACAGTTCATTTAATGTAATAATAAAATATTTGTCAGATGTTTCCATCTTCAACAGAAAAGCTTGTTTTTCTACTTGTGCAGTGTTAACAACTTGAAACAGTTTCTTGATGTAATATTTCACAATGACATTTGTCATATATTCATAGCTTTGCAGGCGGAACTTTATAAGGCTCTGGAAATGAAAGACACTGAGCCCCAGACTGCTCTGAGGGATAATCTCATTTACTTTATGGGGTCAAGTTTAGTTCCTCCATCTGTCTCAAGAAGACACGTGCACACAAAATTCAAGGATTCAGGTGTTTGAGTCTCCCAGCAGTGTTTGTGCTGTCTCTAAATACATGATATTCAGAGTATCAGACATGTGAGACCTGTATAAAGCTTAGCATTAGCAGTGTTGTGCAAACTCAACAGCTGTGACAACACTGCCCACCCTTGCTCTTAAGACTGCAAGCCTGATTTAAATGCTTCTTAAAAGCCATAGTTCAACCACTGAGTGAATAGAGTTAGTATGAACGTATGAACTGTCGTCCAACTGATTTTTGCAAGTTTTGTTTTTCAATCACCCTGTATACCAGTGGTGTCCAAAGTATTCCAGAAAGGGCCAAGAGGGTGCACGTTGTCTTGCAGCCACTGACTCTAGCAGCTGATTTCACTGATGAACTCATCCCATCTGCTCAAAGTGATGTTAATCACTGAAATCACCTGGTGGAATCAGTGGCTGCAAAGAAAACCTGCACCCTCTTGGCCCTTTCTGGAATACTTTGGACACCATTGCTGTATACAGTAAACTGTGTGGAATACCAATATTGAAGTGCGCCAAGTGTCTCCTGCACTGATCTGGCTGAGACTATACTTTCAGTGATGGCCGACTTGTAGACAGGGCAAGACATTAGATTAAAAAATTTATTTGGTTTCTGGGATCCCATGGGGCCCGAGACCCCCCAGATCCCCTGCAAATTTTCCTCGGATTTCACAATTTTCATTTCACAGCCCTGCATATTGCACTCGTTTTTTTCTAAAGCACAAAAATAAACAAAAATAGTAACAGTAATTCCACATTACTTTTTAAGAAGGTATAAAAAAAAACTGAGGCATAATAACAAACATTAAAGCTGGAATATTGACAATCTTCAGTAGATAAAATATAGTCTGAAGTTTAATATATAAACAACATCATATTTGGAACCCATTAAAATTTGGGGGGAATTTTTTAATTCGTGGGAACATACATAATTTGAGGGAAATCCATAGTATATTTCACCCCAGGGAACGTCAAAACCTGCAGACGAATTCAAGCCGGAAATGCATCTGTGCAAGCGCAGACGCACTTAATAACTCAGATAATCAGATGATAATAACAGACTCAAATAATAACCATAACTGTACACCATCAGACACCAGTCACCAGGCAACTCACCTGTCCAAAAGCAGCGTTGCAAAATCGATCGCTAGTCTTCTTTCGCATTTGCTCCCAACGATCTCTTTGGTTCCCAATGTTCACCGTCGTTGATCTTCTCTTTTTCTCTCGCTCCAAATGACATCTTCGCACTCTCTGTATATCGGCGGTCTTCCTCGCTTTCTTCCACTTCTTCTGTCTCTCTCCTCCATCTTGCCTTCTTCAGTTTTAAATTTCTATCCCAGCATGCATCGCAGCTAGCGGTGAAACCCCCACACACACACACGTGACCTGTAACGTCACCCCATGGCGTCCTGGCTTTTGAGTTTTTGGCACGTGCCAATAATTCAGAATTTGCTTCGATACGGACCAAATAACGTTCAGACTAATATTTTGGGAATCCTTTATATTCACACTAACAAACAAAATTACTTTGGTCCCCATCAAAATTCTAACAATCGTCTCAATTTCAAGGTGCTTCCACTCCAGCTTTAAATGTCTTTCTCCACACTGGTGTGTCTGTGTGTGCGCTCGACTCATTAAAGGAGCCTGTGGTTGCAATGAAGAAAAGTAAGCATGTCAAATGCTGCATAAAGAAGACTTGCCCTGCAGTTTGATGCGATGTTCCCTGCTGCAGAAAACTTTCAACTTCACTTGTGAAATATGAAAATGAGTGGAGCCCGCTCTCTCTCTCGCTCTCTCTCTCGCTCTCTCGCTTTGTGTGTGTGTGTTTCCTTCTTCAAGCAAACACGAGAAACATGAAGCCTTTAAATAAAACGTAAATTTCTGAATGTAACAGCAGTGACGAGGAGCTTTGAATTATTAAAAATTTTGATGGCGGGTTTTTTTCTCCCTTTCTTTGAGTCAGACAGACTTTCAGCTGTGCTCTGCTGCACTGACTGGGCTCCCACACAGTGCTGGAACGCTCAGTCAGTGATCTCTGCTCTTCACAATAATGCTTTTGTGATCAGCAGCTGATTGCATACGAAGAAAATGAGAAGTATATTATTTCTTTAATTAATTGCAGTACCGAGCGTTGCTGCCCTGTGCCACCTCCCATTAGAACCCTGATTATTCACATATTTTAGACATCTTTGAGCAGGCTGTCCGCTATTTTTGCGGTAGGCTTTTTCAAAAATTGACCGACCAAATGACGGCTGGATGGCTCACTGGATGTCTCTACGTTGATTACAGAACCCCTGCAGGGTCTGTAATCAACCGTTTCTGCAGCGCAGGTCTTCTTTTAAGCTTGAAGCAATGACGCATTGATCCGACCCGCTGCTTCGTTGGTTCTTTGTTTTATTTCGCTTCATCTTCATTTTCTCCTGCTAAAACCCCAAAGAACATATGTCTGTGAGTAATATTTACCTTTTTTATGTTAAACCAACCTGTTATGGTCTTCTGAAACAGTTGATGTATTTTATAACTTTAAAACATCTTGGCACGTTTGTGTACGTTTGTTTTCTGTATAATAATTAATGGCTCAGTGTAAAAGAGTCAAATGTATTATAAATTGTAATTTTTAAATTTATTTGTTTATATATATTAATAATAGCAACAACAATAATAGTAATAATAGCTAATAATGCTACAATACAATTACAGCATTTGTTGTAAGAGAGTCAAATGTATTACAAATTGAAATATTTTTTACATTTAATTTTGTTTATATATTAATAATAACAACAATAATAGTAATAATAGTTAATAATACGTCCAGCCCCTCTCCAGGACAGTGAGACCTGGAGGGGGGTGATCGGGAAGCACGGCCTCCCCGATCTGAACCCGAGTGGTGTTCAGTTGTTGGACTTCTGTGCTAGTCACAGTTTGTCCATCACTAACACCATGTTCGAGCACAAGGGTGTCCATAAGTGCACGTGGCACCAGGACATCCTGACCCGGAGGTTGATGATCGACTTTGTAGTCGTATCATCTGACCTTCGGCCACGTGTCTCGGACACTCAAGTGAAGAGAAGGGCAGAGCTGTCGACTGATCACCACCTGGTGGTGAGTTGGATCCGCTGGGAGGGTAGGAAGCCGGTCAGACCTGGCAGGCCCAAACGTATTGTGAGGGTCTGCTGGGAACGACTGGCGGAATCCTCTGTCAGCGAGGTCTTCAACTCCCACCTCCGGGAGAGCTTCTCCCAGATCCCGGGGGAGGTTGGAGACATGGAGTCCGAGTGGACCATGTTCTCCACATCCATTGTCGATGCAGCTGCTCGTAGCTGTGGTCGCAAGGTCTTTGGTGCCTGTCGCGGCGGCAATCCCCAAACCCGGTGGTGGACACCGGAAGTAAGGGATGCCGTCAAGCTGAAGAAGGAGTCCTACTTATCTTTGTTGGTAGGTGGGACCCCAGAGGCAGCTGACAGGTACCGGCAGGCCAAGCGTGCCGCAGCCCGTGCGATCACAGAGGCAAAAACTCGGGTCTGGGAGGAGTTCAGGGAGGCTATGGAGGAGGACTATCGGTCGGCCTCGAAGAGATTCTGGCAAACCATCCGATGCCTCAGGAGGCGGAAGCAGCTCTCCACCAGCACTGTTTACGGTGCGGGTGGGGAGCTGTTGACCCTGACTGGGGATGTTGTTGGACGGTGGAAGGAGTACTTCAAGGATCTCCTCAATCCCATTGTCACGTCTTCCGAAGAGGAAGCAGAGACTGGGGACTCAGAGGCGGATTCATCGATGACCCAGGCCAAAGTCACAGAGGTGGTTAGAAAGCTCCTCGGTGGCAAGGCTCCTGGGGTGGATGAAATCCGTCCTGAGTACCTTAAGTCTCTGGATGTTGTGGGGCTGTCTTGGCTGACACGCCTCTGCAACATCACGTGGCGATCTGGGACAGTGCCTCTGGATTGGCACATCGGGGTGGTGGTCCCTCTGTTTAAGAAGGGGGACCGGAGTACTGGAGAGGAGAATTCGACCGATGGTCGAACCTCGGATTCAGGAAGAGCAGTGTGGTTTTCGTCCTGGTCGCGGCACAGTGGACCAGCTCTACACGCTCCATCGGGTGCTCGAGGGTTCATGGGAGTTTGCCCAACCAGTCCACATGTGTTTTGTGGATCTGGAGAAGGCGTTCGACCGTGTCCCTCGGGGCACCCTGTGGGGAGTGCTCCGGGAGTACGGGGTCCGGGGTCCTTTGTTAAGGGCTATCCGGTCCCTGTATGACCGCAGCAGGAGCTTGGTTCGCATTGCCGGTAGTAAGTCAAACCTGTTTCCAGTGCACGTTGGCCTCCGCCAGGGCTGCCCTTTGTCACCGGTTCTGTTCATTATTTTTATGGACAGAATTTCTAGGCGCAGCCAGGGTGTAGAGGGGGTCTGGTTTGGGAACCACAGAATCTCGTCTCTGCTGTTTGCGGATGATGTGGTTCTGTTGGCTTCGTCAAATCAGGACCTTCAGCGTGCACTGGGGCAGTTTGCAGCCGAGTGTGAAGCGTCCGGGATGAAAATCAGCACCTCCAAATCCGAGGCCATGGTTCTCAACCGGAAAAAGGTGCTTTGCCCTCTTCAGGTCGGTGGAGCGTCCTTGCCTCAAGTGGAGAAGTTTAAGTATCTCGGGGTTTTGTTCACGAGTGAGGGACGGATGGAACGTGAGATCGATAGACGGATCGGTGCAGCATCTGCAGTGATGCGGTCATGAGATTTGGCTCATGACCAAAAGAACGAGATCGCGAGTACAAGCGGCCGAGATGAGTTTCCTCTGCTTGGTGGCTGGGCGCTCCCTTAGAGATAGGCTGAGGAGCTTGGTCACTCGGGAGTAGCTCGGAGTCGAGCCGCTGCTCCTCCACGTCGAAAGGAGTCAGTTGAGGTGGCTCGGGCATCTTTTCCGGATGCCCCCTGGACGCCTTGCTGGAGAGTTGTTCCGGGCATGTCCCACTGGGAGGAGGCCCCGGGGAAGACCCAGGACACGCTGGAGGGACTACATCTCTCGGCTGGCTTCGGAACGCCTTGGGATTCCCCCAGAGGAGCTGGGGGAGGTGTGTGTGGATCAGGAGGTCTGGGCGGCTTTGCTTGAGCTGCTGCCCCCGCGACCCAACTCCGGATAAAGCGGAAGAAAATGGATGGATGGATGGATAGCTAATAATGCTACAATACAATTACAGCATTTGTTGTAAAAGAGTCAAATGTATTACAAATTGTAATACTTTTTACATTTATTTTTGTTTATATATTAATAATAGCAACAATAATAGTAATAACTAATAATGCTACAATACAATTTTAGAGAAAGAGACAAAAACAACCTGATTAAAAACACAACAGAAAATATAAAACCAGCTAACAAACAACATAAATAAATAAATAACTTTCCTGTGAACACCTAGTGACTCTTACACCTCCACTTCATACCTGTCTTATTTAAGTTTAATGAGAATTTGTTTTGGTCAAACCATATTTTCAATTTCTTAATTTCTTCAGTGATTTCCTCCAGAACTATGTGCCAAGCTAGAAAATTGCTGAATCCTAGTAAGAGCAGAATACTGCTGGAATGAATCTGAATAAGGAAAGTTGGGGTTTTTTCTCACCAAAATGGATGCTGCACTCACTGCAGTTTGTCTGGAATAGTCCCAGATTGCATTTCAGAGCTACAGCTTTTTAATTTGTTTTTCACCACTTTTATCCCTGAATATGTCAATCGTGAGTCACTTCTGTGCGGATTAAAGTCACTAACTGGGACTCCTGTCTTGTAGCGAGAAAGAAAAGGGAATCGTCCTCCGTTCTGTTCACACAGCTCCAAACGCTGCGCAGCTCTCTACTGAGTCAAGTTAGAACGATAGAGTCCATTCGGAATTCATAAATTCAAAGCGAAATGCCATTTATCAAATCAAATGACACCTCTTTCCAGATGTTATAACACAAACAAACTGCAGTCGATCAAAGCGTGTTTTTTCCTCCCAAAATGAGACATCCTGTGCTGACGTGCAGCAGCCGGCTGAGCTCAGCTCAGAGGTATGGAGAGACATTCATGCCAAAATGTCTGAAAGGAAATACTTTTGACAAAAACTACACATTTTGTTTATTTTTATTTATGTCCTGAGATCAAGGATACAGTGACCAATTTTGTATTTATTTACTTTAAGACTCAATAAAATGTTGTTGACAGAAAAAGTGTAAAAGCTACTTTTAGTACACAGAAATTCACAAGAGGTATTGATAAGGGAATCGATAAGGAATTGCATTGATAAGCAGAAATGATAATGGCATCAATATCGATTAAAATCTTATCAATTCCCATTCCTGTTAATAAATCAGTGGTCTTTATCTAAAATGGTTAAAATTGTGATTGTCAGAATTTCATTTCCCTTCATAAAACAATCAAAATGTTAGTTTTATCTGATTATGACAAAACATTGCAATTAGAGTTTTGATATTTTAAGTTAGAATTTCGACTTTTGGATTTTTAACTATTTTTTTTTTTTTACGTTTTTCTTCACTTGAGCTTTTTTGTTAACGTTTTGGAAGAGGTCAGAAGGAGTTGGGATCTCTTTTTTCCCACCGCACACGGAGTCTGTCAACGGTGTCTTCAGAAACCTCAGCAGCTGGTTGTTAGTTTGTGGTCAGTTTGTTCCTCTCTGCAGACGAAGTCCATTATGACCTTTCATGTGCTGGAGTATTTGATGGAAAAAGTCTGTTTCTGTCAGCTGCTTGTCCTGGGCTCTCAGAGGCCCATATCAGGGACTGCATGTCTCCTTTCATCCTGTGGCTTGTGGGTAGACCTGAAAATGTCTACCTGCTGGCCCGGGGGACCCTGGATCCTGCGGCGGCTTCCGCTGCCCGACGAGCTGATCTCTGTACAGATGTCTAAGCTTTTTACAGGCCTGATGAGTCATGAAAAGATTTTTGAAACTCATATGCATTAAGTTTTAGCCAATGAGACTTGGTGCGATAAGGCGATTTACTCCTCAAATTTAATAGGCCTAATCTTTTTTTTTTCCTTTAAAAGGAGGGGTTTTAAATCTTATTTGTCATTCTTTTTCTTCTTTTTACAATACCTTATTTTGTACTGCATTTCAACAACCATACATCACATCCAAAAAGAATCATTTAATTTAAAATCAAAAACCCTCATTTGTAAAGATTAAAGCCTTTGATTAATATAACATCACCTATGGTAACATGATTTCCTGCTGTTAACTTCTCTTGTGTCTTTGTGCCTTTTGGTTATTGTGACATACGGATCTCATTACCTTCTGTAAATAAAATGTTGCTTTTGTCTTTGTTCAGCACATAAATGTACCATTCAAAAAAAATAAAAAAAAAACAATTCTGTTCCTCCGTGCCACCCAACAGTGACAGCATCACTTCCTAAAATTGCATTTCTTCACCATCAGCAAATGTCTGTCCGAACGTTGAACAGTCAGTCTTTTGAGAGCAGGTTTCCTGTTTAAGCCCTGTCACTTCACACTGACTCTTGGCCAGTGTTTAACAGGCAGCTTGACTTCATCTTTTGAACAGCAGAAATCACTCATTCATATCATACACATAAAGGAACATTGGCTGTCACTTTTCAATCATGTTAATTAATTCACAGCCGTTTTCTCTTAATTTCCAAACCTGCAATCATGTAAAATTCAGCTTCATTTCCCCACTGTTTCAGTTCCTGTTTTCCCTCCATTTCAGCCATGTATTTGTCAGCGGCCTAATCAACACCAGCATTGTGATTCTTCCTAACAGGCCAAGCTCTGAACATCTGAAATCTCACAAATGTTTACGTTATTGTGTGTTGCATCACCAGTTAAACAGCTTCATGGAGGACTGGCTCAGAAAAAGTTTTTCTTCAAAAATAAATAAAATAACAAAAGTTAAGCTATAGTTTGCCAGCAGGCACATGGGAGACTTGAGCCTGGATTAGAGCTGTTTTGTTTGAAATCCTTATCTGCTCCACTTAATAATGAAGCTGTGACTGGTGAGCCAACAGTTTGATGTTGCATTCCCAGTTATTTTTTCCAGTCAAGCCACAGAAGTGTAGAACACCTTAAGTGTTTTCTTAAATGTTTTGGTAGATTTCCTCAGTAGTCTCTTCCTTCTGCAGTCACTCAGGGTTTTGAGCACTGCCTACTCCAGCCAGCTTTTATCAGGCTACTATACTGTTTGTATTTCTTATATAGTGGAGGAGTTTAAAAAAATCCTTAATTTTCTTTTATCCAGTTACTTATGGTTTTTTGGCCTCCTTACGATGTATGGTGTTATGATGTATCAAATCAAATCAGTTTTATTTATATAGCGCCAAATCACAACAAACAGTTGCCCCAAGGCACCTTATATTGTAAGGCAAGGCCATACAATACGTACGGAAAAACCCCAACGGTCAAAACGACCCCCTGTGAGCAAGCACTTGGCAACAGTGGGAAGGAAAAACTCAATTTTAACAGGAAGAAGCCTCCAGCAGAACCAAGCTCAGGGAGGGGCAGTCTTCTGCTGGGACTGGTTGGGGCTGAGGGAGAGAATCAGGAAAAAGACATGCTGTGGAGGGGAGCAGAGATCAATCACTAATGATTAAATGCAGAGTGGTGCATACAGAGCAAAAAGAGAAAGAAACACTCAGTGCATCATGGGAACCCCCCAGCAGTCTAAGTCTGCAGCAGCATAACTAAGGGATGGTTCAGGGTCACCTGATCCAGCCCTAACTATAAGCTTTAGCAAAAAGGAAAGTTTTAAGCCTAATCTTAAAAGTAGAGAGGGTGTCTGTCTCCCTGATCTGAATTGGGAGCTGGTCCCACAGGAGAGGAGCCTGAAAGCTGAAGGCTCTGCCTCCCATTCTACTCTTACAAACCCTAGGAACTACAAGTAAGCCTGCAGTCTGAGAGCGAAGCGCTCTATTGGGGTGATATGGTACTATGAGGTCCCTAAGATAAGATGGGACCTGATTATTCAAAACCTTATAAGTAAGAAGAAGAATTTTAAATTCTATTCTAGAATTAACAGGAAGCCAATGAAGAGAGGCCAATATGGGTGAGATATGCTCTCTCCTTCTAGTCCCTGTCAGCACTCTAGCTGCAGCATTTTGAATTAACTGAAGGCTTTTCAGGGAACTTTTAGGACAACCTGATAATAATGAATTACAATAGTCCAGCCTAGATGAAATAAATGCATGAATTAGTTTTTCAGCATCACTCTGAGACAAGACTTTTCTAATTTTAGAGATATTTCGCAAATGCAAAAAAGCAGTCCTACATATTTTTTAATATGTGCATATCCTGATCAAAAATGACTTAAATGGTTCATGAAATATTATAAACCTTTTGAATTGAATCTGAAAGTCTGTTTTCAATGTTACAGTGGTATACAGAGGTAACATTACACAAATTAAACAATGCTAGCCAGTATGACTACAAAATAATATTACAATTATTTCAAACTTTTGTCTTGCTTGTTCAAGATTATTTAGTTTGTAAGACTTTTATTTAAATTTTTTTTTTTTTTTTTACAATGCGGTCATCTACAATCGTTAATGATCGATCTCTGGGTGTGTGGCCCATACTTTAAAAAGGATCTGCAAATACCTCTGCTGAGTCCACTCAAAACAAAAGTGTTTATGGATCAAGTATGTCACGCTTGCCCCTAATTCGGCAGTCGCTGTCCGTCACTCTCTGCAAAGCCATAACACTGTTCACATTAAAACGTCAAGTTTTTCATTTTTTTGTAACACAAACTGCCTACATGTGAAAATGACTTCAACAATGTAGCCATCTCAAACACACACTCACACAACATTGTGTAAAAAGCGTCATTGAAAAGCCAGTGGTGTTGCTCATTTTAATGAGACTTTTATCAGCACCTTAAGTGGCGCAGTCTATGAGGGACCATTTCATGAGAAAAGACTATAGGTCTGCAGTGAAAAATAGACCAGGGAGGTGCTCATTTATTTGTCTGGTCTGAGTCTGGGGGTGGAAGGTAGACAACCTAGAATAGACATACTGAAACATCTCCATTTCTTTGTTTATGGACATCCATGTGTTGTGGTTTGTTTATGACCCGGAGCTCAAATGTGTCGAGGTAGTTGTGAAAGCAAGAGAATGCAGCTACTCTGGTTAGCTGTGTAGGCTAACAGGTACTGACAGGGCCACTCCCCTTTGCCTCGTCTTCCCTTCTCCACTGGCAAATGAAAAAACCTGCACTCATTGCGATTGCTTCGGTGACTGCAGTCAAACAAAACAGCACACAATTTTCATGTTAGAATTGACGCCGTTTGTGGAAGAGACTAATCCCAGGGTGGAGTGTGGAAGTGTCAGCACAAACCGTTTGGGTTTCGTCAGAAACCATTTTAAACTGGCACGTCTTAAACCTGCAGGTCCGCTAGGTGACAGCGAGTATACTTTTAAGTTTACAGAGGCGGGCTGAATGGTTTGTGTGGAAACTCACACTCCATCCAGGGATTCTCTGCCGTGTTCGTGCCGGCTGTCCCCAGATGTGGTCAAATGCCGTGATATCATGTAGGGGTTCAAACGAGACTGCGCTGCCCTATAATAACCGGATAACTAGGCCTTCATCATTTGTGCACGGTCTGCGGGAGTTCTAAATTGGGTCGTACTCTGCAAACAAATTGAAGTACTAGTATATTTATGAATCTCAGATCTGTGTGTAAAACATAGGCCTGCATGTTTAAACAAAGATTTGTGCATACGCGCAGTTTGAGAATGAGGGCCAGTGAGAGTTCCTGACTTTCACTGCCCGTTTGTAGTTTGGAGCCAGTATGGATTAAACCTTGTGTGAGGGGTGTCTTTTAGTTATGGACGAAGTGGTTCACTTGTGGACATGCGTAACTGATCAACTGTAAATGTGAAGCAGAACCACATAGTATGGAATTACTGCATCACAAATGATTAATTTCAATGAATTTGCAAAGATGTTAGGGGCAGCTGTTGCTTTTTCTGCCCCTTTTAGTTCTTTTTCACTGCCCGAGAGTACACATGCACATGCAGTATGAACTTAATGATTTATTTTATTTCCTGTTTGCAAAAATCTCCAGCGGTCTAAGTAGATGTAGGCTGTAGTTTGATGCTCCTGGCGTGAAATGAGGTTGAGGTGAAGAAGAGGAGCAATGTGAGGTGGACAGGGGCAAAAAAGTAGAGGCAGGGGAGAGCTGAAAAGATCAGTTAAGTATGTGCAGTGCTTTGTTGCATACACATCTGTCTGTGCACGTGCTCCTTTTGCATATATGTATTTACTAATGCATGTTCCAATCAACAGCCTGTTCAGCAGGCAGTGTCTCTGTATTCAAACTGCACCATCTGAATGTCAAACAGCAGAATGGGAATGTGAATGGAAGCAAAGAGGAAGGCAAATCTGAGAGGTCTGATTCAACAGCACCTGCTATGTGCAGTGACTCACAGTTAGCTTACCAACACGTCCTCTGCTACAAGCTCCAACATGAGCTACTCTGCTTTCTGTCATGTTTCCTCTTCCTGTGTTTTATTCTCTGCTTTGTCTTGTAACCCTTGTCATGCCTTTTTAGTTTTTTTTTTTTTTTTACATCTTTACGCTGGAACCCTCTGAGACTGATTGCAATGTACCAAACATTCCCAAGGTCACATAAATGCACCACTGACAAGAACTTCCTTTTAAACAAACGCTGGACATGTACCTCAGTCAAACTGTCTGTGAGCCAGTGCAGAGGAGCCAAACATATGGTGTTCTCTCACTCAAGACTCTTCATCTGAATTCATGTTGCACTAAAGCAAATGACAGGATGCATCGGAAAGTCACAATCTATAGGCAGGGGGTGTTTCCTAATGTATGTTTTAAAGTTGTGTAACAATCAGTGTGGGTGTCACAGGGAGCTGTAAATTTAGACATTAACTGATGAAGGATTTGATTCATTACTAACAGGCAGCTCAGTCTGAACAGTTTTTTAACAGGAGATGAAGCTGTCCATGCTCACGGTTGTAGGCAAATAACAGTGTCACATGCACAAATCTATGCACATATTCCTTTACATTAAATTTTATTATAGCCATAATCTGTGCATCGTTCTGCATCCATATCATCTTGTTAGATTACTCACAGCCACCGAAAGAGCAGTGGTGCATGACACACATTTTTATACCCTGTAATGTTTATCTCATGAAGACAGATAAAATGTCATCAAAGTAAAAAAAAAAAAAACAATAATAATAATAATTTTCACATCCACTAAAATGAGAGGACGAAGGGAGAGAGGGTGAAGGGCATTATACTATTATTCTACATTTTTAGATCTGTTTAAAATGTAGTAGTAGTAGTAGTAGTACAACTGAGCCAAAACTCAAGCAACATCGATCTTGGCCACGTGTGAATTGACTTGACATCTACAGTCATTAATCGAATTTCATATCAAATGTATTAATTTATATAGCGCCAAATCATGACAAGTCACCTCAAGGCACTTCACAAACATTTAAAAGGCAGAATAAAATGAATTAAGATTAAAAACATAAATAAATAAAAGGAATAAAAGACATACAGTCGTATAAAATACTAATCGTGTGCAGGAGTGTTGGGTTGTTGTTTAGCTCGTACATATTTTAAAAGCAAAGAATCTGCATTGTATTTAAATTTTTTGCTTAAGTGTAGCCGCATTAAAATGTCTTTCCAGCCAAAGGTGCATTCCCTCCACCTTCTCAACATTCTCTCCTCACTTATCTTTTACCATTCTACCCTGTTGCACATCCTTTCCAGCTCTGTCCAATCAGTACAAGTCCTTTTGTCCTACCTTACGATTCAACTTCTTGTACAGCTCGCAGTGGGCCTTATGTATCAAAGTTGCGCACTTGTGGCGTAAATTTACAGTGTAAATTTGAAGTACACCAAAGTTGCCGTGACATGTATCAAGCAGTGCGCACCTGCCCATTTCCGGCGTACACCCTATGTGACCTTGATAAATGCGGCGGGTGAAAACAATCGTAATAATAAACACGCCCATAAATATTCAGACTCCGCTTCAGACACACCCTCATTTTACGACATAGAAGCCAGGAAGACGGCAAAGAAAAAGAACTCCACCAATCACGACGCGTGCCAATAGAGCATCAAAAGCGGCCGTCGTATTAATTGTTTTGTAGCATAATCAAAAAAGTGTTACAGTGGTCCCTCGTTTATCGCGGGAGTTACGTTCTAAAAATTGTCCGCAAAAAGCAAAGTCCGCGACGTAGTCAGTGTTATTTTTTTACAATTATTATAGATGTTTTAAAGCTGTAAAAACCCTGTAAAACCACTTTATACACTTTTCTCAATCAGGCATTAACATTTTCTCACTTTTCTCTCATGTGTAAACACTCTCCAAGTTCAAACCTCAGTATAAAAATAAGATCTAACTGTTTTCAGGCCCAAACATTTGTTTGAGAAATAAAAAGAGTGTTTTCCTATAAATAATTATGATGGCTTTTAGAACTAACAAATTTAATTTTAACGATCAACCTACGAGGTTGGACACAAGAAATTATTAATAGTGACTGACCAGTATTTCACAGTTCCTCTGACCGCGCCTCTGCGTCCTGACGCTGCGCCACTGTTGCGCCTTTTTCCACTCACACCTTGCTGCAGGTGTCTTTTTCCGAGTGACAAACACAGTTAAGAGTAGTTGTTGGCGCTCTTTTTTCTTCTGGGCGAGAAGATTCTTATAAACAGACACTCAGACCACAATGCACTGTAAAAAAAAAAAAAGAAAAAAAAAAAGGCATGCAACATTGGACTAAAAAAATCCGTGAAACGGCGAGGCCGCGAAAGGTGAACCGCGTTATAGCGAGGGACCACTGTATTCTCTTTTCACATGTCAATAATTCTTGACATGTGGATATTTGCTCGCTCAATTAATAAGACACGCCTAATTTTTCAGATTTCTTTATTTTTAAAATGTATTTCTTTATTTATTTTATTGTAACAAACGAATGGAGAAGACAAAACCTGATTGCAGCACAGGGAAGGGAATGACAGCACTACAGTTGTAATTATCAATTCCATTGTCTAAAACGATCACACCACATAAAGTTAAGATCAGCGCTGCTCTGGCTTCAGGCTCGAAGTCTGGAGAAAAAGGCGAGCAGCGCTTTCTTTGCGGTCAGCGCTGTGGCCACAGATCGTGCTCGAGACCAACAATCCCGCAAAAGCGGGATTTGTATTGATTATTATGTACTATAATCAGGAAAGTGTTATTTATGTAACATATGCATTGATTTGTATAATGGCACTGTTTATCATGTTGATCATTTACATTTTTATGTGGATTCCAGTGCTGGTTCATTTTAGTGTATAATTTACACCACCTCTCGACCTGGTGTATATTTTCAGTGCACCGTATGCCGACCACATTGATAAATGCCAAGTAGCGCAGCCGTTTTGGCGTACACCCCATATACACTCAAATATCGCCGTACGCAAAGTTGATACATGAGGCCCAATATGCTGTTCCCTTAACTTTTGCCACTGCTCTTTTCGCCTTACGCCGTATCTCCTTGTACTCCTGGCTACTTTCTTCATCTCTCCGACTATCCTAAAGCGTTTTCGCTAACCTCTTTCTCCTTATGCTTTCCTGTACCTCGTCATTCCACCACCAAGTCTCCTCATCTTCCTTCCACTGTCCAGATGTCACACCCAGTACTTTCCTAGCTGTCTCCCTCACCACATGTACAGGACTTTTCCAGTTGTTCAAACTTGCTTCTCCTCTATCTAGTGCCTCTTTCACCTGCTTACTGAATTTCACACAAGTCTTCCTCCTTCAGTTTCCACCATCTGATCTTTTGTTGAGCTCTCACTTTCCTTCTTCACCTCTAAAGTCTTCTTACAAACCACCATATTATGCTGTCTGGCTACACTCACTCCTGCCACCACCTTACAGTCTCCAATTTCTTTTAGTTTGCATCACTTACAAAGAACGTAGTCCACCTGGATGCATCTTCCTCCACTCTTATGTCACACTGTGCTCCTCCCTTTTCTTAAAGTAGGTATTCACCACAGCCATTTCCATTCTTTTTGCAAAATCAACTGCCATCTGTCCTTCCACATTCCTATGCTTGATACCATATCTACCCATTACTTCCTCATCACCTTCGCCAACATGGCCATTGAACTCTGCTCCTATCACCACCCTTTCATGCTTGGGCGCACTCTCCACCACCTCATCTAATTCTGTCCAAAAATCTTATTTCTCCATCTCGCAACCTCCCTCTGAGGCATATGTGCTGATGATATTCATCATCACCCCTTCAATTTCCAACTTCACACTCATCACCCTGTCAGACTTTCGCTTAACCTCCAACACACTCTTAACGTACTCCTCCTTTAAAATGACCCAACACCATTTCTCTACCTATCCACACCATGATACAACTGGGACCCACTGCCCCTGCTCCTGCTCTTACTTTCCTTCTATTTGGTCTCTTGCACACAAAATATGTCTACCTGTCTCCTCTCCATCGTATCAGCCACCTCTCTCCCTTTTTACTATTCATACTGCCAACATTCAAAGTACCGACTCTTCCTTCCACCCTTCTAGTTTTTATCTTCTCCAGCTGTCTGTGGACACATTTTCCTGTATATTTTAAGAAAATATTGTGTAAGTTTAGAGTAAGTTTTTTTTTTTTTTTTGTACGTTCCCCCTTACATACTGAACACCAAGTGACTCTAAACCATATTAACATGCTTAGTGGAAAAAATGAGCTTATCTGTGAATGTTTTGTTTGTGTGTCATTTGGGAGTGTGGGGGGTAGATGCGTGTAGGTGTATGTTTCTACATGTCTTTGTGTTAGGAAATGTGCTAGCAAATGTATAAAATAGTTGTAGTAAAAATATTTTAATCATACATGTATATTTTACTTGAAAAAAGCTGGCAGAACAATGGGAAATGCAGGCAAATTGGGGGTGTGGTTTGGTCAGAGGGTTTATCAAAGCTGAAAGTGAAATTTGCAAAAATAAAAATTATGCGGGCTGATTTCGGCATGCGGGCGGGGATGATAAACTAATGTTTTGTTTTGTTTTTTATGGGGCCTTACCTATGTCCGCATGTGATGTCTGTGTGATGTCTTGTAAATCACTCCACAGGTGTTATCAGGTTACAAAATAGCATTTTCAGTTTTAGAAGTGTTTATTTCCTGGTAGCTTTTACATAATGTATGAGAAACATATTAGATTTACACAGAAACGCAGCAGTTTTGGAGTGAATTCCACCATGTTGATTAAACAGCCAGAGAAATACCAGCCAGTAATGTCACAGCGCCTCTCTACTCTGATTGGCTGCCCCCCCCCCCCCCCCCCCCCCGCAAAAAAAAAGAAGCAGATTTGCGTGATTCATTGCATAAAAGTAGGAAACAGGATGTGACTTTTTGACCTCTTAAAATAGGTAAAGGTTAGTTATCTTTGAACTTGTCCAAGGGCTGTGTCCCAAGAATGTTCCCTGTGAATTTGGAGACCCTGGCAGTAATAGGACTGGACTTCTATGCACAGACAGATGCAAAGCCTTTGCAATACCTGATGGCCATATTGTGATGGCCTCAGGTAATAATAATTCTTATTGTTAAAATAATACGGAATTCATAATATGATTAGCACGTTTCACGATGCATTGTTACAGCTTGAAGTGAAAGAATGTTTAGATTTGTCTGCAAAGATTTGAACAGCACTGTTGCCCATTAAAAAATTTCAATTCACTGTTTGTGCCTCATAAGCTTTGTTCCACACCTACCCTGATGAGAGCCAGGAGGACATGGGAACACCTAAGGAGTACCTAACGGCTGACACCAAAGCTGTCTCCCATCAAGCAGTTTCTCTCCTCTGAGTCCCACACAGCCAGACACAGGACTCCATCCACAAGTGTTGTGAGACACCTACTGGCTAATATGTGCCATGTAACAAATCGCCAAGATACATGTAGATACTACAAGATTTGGTGCATTTACCTGTTGGAGTGTATCAGAGGTGGTGGCCAAGTGGTTAAAGGACTTGGTTTTAGTGCAGAAGGTTCCCGGTTCAAACCCCACCCCTGCCACAATTCTCCATGTAATGTAGAGTTGTCAGGAAAGGCATCCGGCGTAAAACGTGCCAGTTCACCATTCAGATCCATCTTGAATTTGCTGTGGCGACCCTTAGTGAAAACAAGGAAGCAGCCGAAGGGACTTACTTTTTACCTGTTGGTGTGTGTCATTTTTTTTTTCTCCATTCACATTTGACTTTGTGAATCTGCCCCAAATAGTTTGTGGCATAATGCAATCAGCTGAATCACTCACTCCATAAATCAGTGAACAATTGCAAATTGCAAAACGGGGTTGGAATTTTCTTTTGAACCAGCTCTATTGTAGATATTGTCAGTTTGTGCTCACAAACCTTTCTCCATGTTGGTTGACAGCACTAATAATGGTGTTGGCTGTTGTTACACAGACCGTGTGCACATTGCGATCTGAAGCGCAGGCTGCAAACTAAAACGGTACCACATAAATACCGTGGTCCATCCTCAAATGGTGTTCCAGCAAGCCTTATTTTTGTGGGTACCACACACTAACTTCCCATGCATGATGCGTGCTGCATGCCTGTGCTGCACCTAGATTAACAATCAGCATCAAAAAATTAATTTTTTTACTTAGTTATTTGTTTATATTAGGAAAATTATAATGAAGCGGTCATTTTTTTTCATCACCACAACAATTACATCCTATCTTGTAAGTTTAGAGTATTAGCACTGTATGGAATGGAATACTTCACATTATGCACATTTTTCTAAAATAATGTGTGCAATGACAGATATTACTGCCTCACTCTGCTGGCAGTTACTGTTCTTGCAGTATTTTTTTTTTCTTTTGTCCATCCAAAGAAAAGTCAGTATTTTAGGTTTATATGCTCTGGGGAGCGTTTTCAAACAGCATTGGTGTAGAGTGGCAAAAACTCAGAACTAGTGTGGATCGAAGGCTAAAACAAATCGATAATTAGTTGTTTTGCTTTGAAAATGTTGCATTGTGGATGGGGTGGGCGCACAGGTCTGTCTGAATGTCCAGTCTATTTAATTGCTCTGCTTTTATCAATGAGATCAGCTGTTGTTTTTCTTGGTTGTTTTACGGTAGTGTGGTTTTCCTCTTTGTCATTTCTATTTGTGTCCTTTTCACTTCTCTCATACAGGCAGCTGGAGCTGGTCTGAGGAAAAGCTGTAATCCACTGAAGGCAAATCAGAACAAACCTCTTGTCCAGAATGATGTACATCTGACATAAAGCTAGTAAGTATGACTGTGAACGTGGAGACGACTTACTCCTAGAGGTATCATGCCAGCACTGATGCATCCATGTCCTCTTTGCATCTATGTCTGTCGCTATCATAATTGACTCATCGTTTGAAATACAGATGACAAAATTATTAACCCCCTTGAAATTTAAAGTTTTCTTCAAAATTTTCCAAAATGATTTTTTGTTCCCCACAGAGCAAGGAATTCTCAACACATTTCTAAACATCCTAGTTTTATTTTGGATGCTTACATTATTTTACTTTGCACACAGAAACAGTTATTTCAAGTTTATTTCCAAAATCAAAAATTGCCAAGGTCAAAATTATTAGCCCCCCTTGAGAACTGACCTTTTTGTTGAACCATAGTTCACCACTGTTGTACAATGATGTGCTTTAACTTTGTAATGCTCAGTGCTTGTAAATCAATTCAAAACTGATGCTTATCTTCTTATCACCTGTTCCAGCTACTACACTCAGGGGGCGGTAAAGGACAGTAAAAGCTAAGACACACACACACACTCACCTGGATCCTATCCAGCAGTGATGGGGCGTGAGTATGGAGCTAAATCCAGGCCAGAAGTTTTGTAATCTGAAAATAAGAAAAGATTGGAAAAAAAAATTTGAAACTGAAAATTCAGTGTTTGTTCTTGAATTTTATAATCATTTAAAAAGTATTATAAAAATAAGTGTAAGATATATATTTTTCAGTTTAAATCAATTTTCATTCTCTCTATTTTCTTTCACGCGCCAGCCGCGTAGTAAATAAACGATGGAGACGGGAGCAGAGACATGATCAAAGTACCCACGTTTCCTGAAAGCAACATCATGTGAGGACTGATTGCTCTGCTGTCACTCACAATTCCACGCCCCTCTCAATCAAAGCCACGCCCTTCCACGCGAGAACGGGGCCAAAAGTTTGAAACTGAAAAAAAAAAAAAGATCTGAAAGTGAAAAAAAGATCTGAAGGTGACAAAAGCTGAAAAAGAGCTGAATCAAAAATATATTTAAACTGAAAAATATATATATTACACTTATTTTTATTTTAATAATACTTTTTAAATGATTATAAAATTCAAGAACAAACATTAAATTTTCAGTTCAAAAATTTATTTTTTCAATCTTTTTTTATTTTCAAATTACAAAACTTTTGGCCTGGATTTAGCTCCATATGTGAGGCGGGGTACACCCTTGACAGGATGCCAGTCTGTCCCAGGGTCACATAGAGATGAACAAACACGTTAACACCCATACGCAGACCTACGGACAATTTAAAGTTTCCAATCCACCTAACCTGCATGTCTTTAAATGTGGGAGGAAGCCGGAGCACCCGGAGGGAACCCACGCAAACACGGAGAGAACATGCAAACTCCACACAGAAAGGTCACAGGTTGGAATCGATCCCATGAAAATTAGGTAAGGTATGTCTTCTATCAATCAATCAATCAATTTTTTTTTTATATAGCGCCAAATCACAACAAACAGTTGCCCCAAGGCGCTTTATATTGTAAGGCAAGGCCATACAATAATGATGTAAAACCCCAACGGTCAAAACGACCCCCTGTGAGCAAGCACTTGGCTACAGTGGGAAGGAAAAACTCCCTTTTAACAGGAAGAAACCTCCAGCAGAACCAGGCTCAGGGAGGGGCAGTCTTCTGCTGGGACTGGTTGGGGCTGAGGGAGAGAACCAGGAAAAAGACATGCTGTGGAGGGGAGCAGAGATCGATCACTAATGATTAAATGCAGAGTGGTGCATACAGAGCAAAAAGAGAAAGAAACAGTGCATCATGGGAACCCCCCAGCAGTCTACGTCTATAGCAGCATAACTAAGGGATGGTTCAGGGTCACCTGATCCAGCCCTAACTATAAGCTTTAGCAAAAAGGAAAGTTTTAAGCCTAATCTTAAAAGTAGAGTGGGTGTCTGTCTCCCTGATCTGAATTGGGAGCTGGTTCCACAGGAACCAGCTCCCATATATTTTTCTATAATAAATTCCAGTTCTAAGGTAGAATTCTACTAGTGTATACTAGGTATATCTTTAAAAAAAAAGAAGAAAAAAGAGTAGAATAGAGTAGGGTAGAGCCACTTAGGTGCCTGGTCTTGAGAACCAGGGATGGTAGGTTGAAAAGTTTTTTTTTTTATCCCATAGGAACTCTCCCTACCCACCTAAGCGGCTCAAGAAAATGGACAGCATGTGTATGTAACTGATATTTACACAATCAGGGTAATAAACAACATATACAACAAATATAGTTACCTCATAATATTATAGGAATTAGCTTCTAAAATCTAAATATTCATACAGGACAAGATTGTAGTATATGTGTACCTAGTCTGTAGACTTGTAGTAAAATTACATTAAATTATAGCTAGTTGGCTAAGCTATAAATGATTATTTTATTATAGAAACAGAAGCTATGATCTAATATGTTTTAGGTATCTAACATGAAACCTGTTAAATTACTATAGGAAGACAAAATACATACTATATACTATCTAATGGAAACCCCAAACTTAGATACTATCTGTTGATATCTATTAAAGAACCCATTAACTGAAGAATCATTAAAAATCTACACCATGTAAAATAAAAATGTAACTCTCAAAAGTAAGCTAACTATAGCTAGATTAGCTGCAGTTAAATTAGCCAACTGTACCCTGCTAGCCAACAAGGCCAAACAAAGCTGACAACTAGCGTATAAAGTATAATAGCATGGTATAACCAGTGGTGGGCACAGATAACCAAAAATTAACTTCGATAACTGATAATCAGATAACTGAAAAGTTATCTTCAATAAAGCATAAACCACCCAAACATGTATCGGAAGTTACAGGTAACCGAGTATTGTCTCCGGTACACTTGCAACTACTAACAAGCTGATTTTGAGTTTTAAGACTACGATCGCTTCTCAAAGAATCAAAAGCAACAACAGACCCAAACAATGAGTCAGCACTTCTGTCTTTGAGCGTCCTGCCCCCTGCTGGAGGCGCAAGTTTACTACATGGCTTCCAGTACAGAAGCAACAGAGAAGAGCCACAAAGCTCAACTCTACTCAATTGGTCTTGGAAAATAAAGCAATGCGGCATTATGGTTTGGTGTATAAATAAAATGAATACTGATAGAATAACTCCATTAATGTCAATTCTGTCATTTGTGCAAAGTTAAGATATAACATATATCTTTTAATTTTGAATAATGCACTAATTCTGAAGTTTTGCAACAAACACAAACAGATGGCATTCTGGGTAAAACCTGCCTCTGCTAACACTGATTGGTTGATTCATTCTATGTAAACCAACACGTTAATGTGAGGTGTGTCGTGTGTTGGTGTTTACAGATAAATGTGCTTTTGTAAAATATGCCATTTTTATTTGTTAAAAAAAGGCATTTTCCAAAAAAAAAAAAAAGCCAAGTTGTAATTAGATAACTGTCTGATATAACCGGTGTCAAAATAAATAGAACACTGCCATGATCCACTGGTGCCAGTGCGAGTTTTGGCCCTTTTTCAGGTGATTTTTTTCATTCATGCGAGAATATTTTGGATTGCACAGAGTTTCAGGTTAATTGCGCGTCCTGCATCGTTTAGTATACATGAACTAACGAGCTGCGTTTAACATCTCACGACCACCTCCTGATCGGCGATCGTATGGTCAGATGGAAATCAAACCTGTTTGATATTGTGGTCGGCCGTTGTGAGGGTATCCCGCATCTCGCACTGTGCGTGTGCAAACACCGCAGACCTGTCTTGTAATTTTATTTTATTTTATTTTTTTTAAACTTTGATGTCTTCCATCTAGAGTTTTTGTAAATTAAGTTTGGAAAAAAAGCTTCTGTTCATGTTTTGCTTCTGGAAACACGACTCCGTGTGGTTTTTGAACGTACAATGTGTGTGAGAACATAAATCGTGCGCTCTGAACTTTTACACTGTGCGGTTCTGTGGTACAGTTTGAGCTGGAACCGAGTACAGTGATTGAAAATATCATAGTGTCTGCCCAGCTTCAGTTTGAATACTGCCATGAACACTACTGGCCAGTAGATGGCAGTAGAGACCTTGAAAACTTGCCAAAACAAAATTCCAGATAACACTATGTAACACAATTTTTGTTCCTGGCTTCTAAGTGTTATATTTCAACTGCTTATGTCTAAGGTCTATGGAAAAATGACTACATTCAGCACAAACTTTGATTTTATATTTTTTTTTTTTACGTTCTAGAAAGTTCTAAAAGTTTCTTGAAATTTCTAGATAATTCTGGAAACTTCTAGAAAATTCTGGACAGTTCTAGCAGTTAAAGAATATTCTAGAAGACTACTCAGTAGTAGTGAAGGCGAATCGAGACAGACACAAAAAAAGACAAATTTCAAAATATCATTGTCCTGATCACAGAAGCAAAGTTCAGTGGAATAACAGCTATTTTCTATTTATTTAAGGCATAACAGGTTAGGAAAACACACTGTGTACCCAGGAACAATACAGAAATAAAAATTTGTTACATAGTGTAATCTGTGTTGCTACTTGCTACATTTAAGATACATGGAATTTAATTAACGCAAACACAATAACGTCTATAAATCCAGAGAATATATTCACGAGAGTTTTAGGCACTAGAGTTTAATGCTGTTGTCCGTGGAGCCTGATCAGAGTGTCTCAAATGCATTTCTTATGTCGTGAACGTACTGAGATTACCCTATCACCCATAATGCACCTGGACACAGCATGTCCACACTAAAACCTTAAAAATTAGCGCATTACTTTAAAACTAAAACATATATCTGATATTTTCACTTTAGAAAACTTCAGACGTGACGTTATTTAAATAACTTGTCCAAAATATGTTTGGTTAAAATTTGAACCATAAGTTAAAAATGTATGCCTATGGATGACTTGGGTGATATTGGCCTCGTATCAGTATGGGGTTTAAAGAAATTATTATTTTATTTTATTTATTTTTTGGTGACTAGTTCTCCTTTGCCTGCAGAGGATAGAGCAGTTTCTTCTACGCAGAAACAGCTCTCCTCTGTTTGCAGAGGGTAGAGCTACACATCTGTTCACCTTTGTTTACCACGTTAACGGTCTAAAATTTATCGGCCAAAACTTTATTGGAAGATAATTAGTCCAATAATAGTTTTCAGAGTTATCTGAAAAGATAATCCGATAATGAAAACTTTATCTTCGATAATTATCGGTTATCAGAACTGTGCCCACCCCTGAGTTTAATCATACAATAATGGTATTAACAAATACATATAACAACAAATGTAAACACAAGTGTGTATTAACGTTAGCTTCCCAAACAGAACAGAACCGACTATACAAGGTCTATTAGAAAAGTAGCCGACCTTATTATTTTTTCAAAAACCATATGGATTTGAATCACGTGTGATTGCGTCAGACAAGCTTGAACCCTCGTGCGCATGCGTGAGTTTTTCCACGCCTGTCGGTTGCGTTATTCGCCTATGAGCAGGCTTTGAGTGAGGAGTGGTCCACCCCATCGGCGGATTTTCATTGTCAGGAAATGGCGGAATGATTTGGGCTTTTTTTTTCATCAGAATTTTTTTCAGAAACTGTTAGAGACTGGCAGCTGGAAACCATTAGAAAAATTTATCTGGCTTTTGGTGAAAATGTTATGGGCTTGGTAGAGAATAAGGAGTGTTACTGTCGCTTTAAGGACGGCCCCCAGGTGGCTGTGAGTCGCACCGCGTTCCGAAGCCGCCATCGACAGGCTGAACGACCATTTCATTTCTAAACGGATGGCTGTCTGGATCCGTGACCATCGTGTGCCATTTCTCTGGTTATCACAAGAGCTGGACAGCAACCATTTTCCGGCAGATTTCACTTTTAACAAGAGATTTTGTCATGGAAAGCCGAGCGGAGGCGTCGCGCGTCACGATGGATTCGCTACTGGAGCGAGACAAAACCACCTCCGTTTTGGTCTCACAGGACAGCTTTGAGATGGCGTTCAGACAGCTGTCGGTGGTTTTTCCTTTGAGTGATTATCCGAGAAATTGTGGATGTGCCTGGACATGCCAGAACATGTCCCGTGAGGCTTCATCACGGCGTTGCTTTGCGCCATGCGGCACCGCCGCGACGCGCGGAATTCCTCCGCACGTCTGTCTCAATGTGCCGAAAAAGTGCTGATGTCCACATCTTTTCACAATTCCTGTGCTAGTCAGACGACTTCCCGGATAAAACACAGCGTCCAGTTTGGAAATGAACGGCACATTCCACTGTTACAGGAGTTTTTGTCATGGAAAGAGGAGCGGAGGCTTCGCACAGTGCGCCCCACAGCCGCTGGGGGCCGTCCTTAAAGCGACAGTAACACTCCTTATTCTCTACCAAGCCCGTAACATTTTCACTGAAAGCCAGATAAATTTTTCTAATGGTTTCCAGCTGCCAGTCTCAACAGTTTCTGAAAAAATTCTGATGGGAAAAAAAGCCCAAATCATTCCGCCATTTCCTGACAATGAAAATCTGCCGAGGGGGTGGACCACTCCTCACTCAAAGCCTGCTCACAGGCGAATGACACAACCAACAGGCGTGGAAAAACTCACGCATGCGCACGAGGATTCAAGCTTGTCTGACGCAATCACACGTGATTCAAATCCATATGGTTTTTGAAAAAAATAATAAGGTCGGATACTTTTCTAATAAACCTCGTATTGTTAGCTATGATAAACGGTGCTGCAGCCAGCTCGATAAGCTAACGTTTGCTGTTTGGTTTAACTAATTGTGCCCCACTCCTGCATTTTTATCACTAATATAATATTATTAAAAAACAACAACAAAAAGGCCATATGTATGTATACACAACCATAAAGTGTGCTGAAAAGTATATGGAGTCAAGATATAAGTACCTTAGTGACGGGATACTGAGGTGGAACTGCTCCCGGCTAAAGACAGCTTGGGGCTCGTAGCTGCAGCGACATGTAGGCCAGGTTAGCCTTTAACTAGCTCGATGGAGAGGGATAAATTCCAGGCAAGTTAACGTTGATAGTAGTAGGCCTAGTTACCACTTAGGTAGCAAACTCATTGCAAGAAAATAACATAAAAAGCAAACAAAACCCTAAAAAGAAGACTGATAAAACAATGTTAAACTGGCATATATATATATATATATATATATATATACATACACACACACTAGTAATCTAACTTTGTTACTTTTAAAACTGAGTAATCAGTAAAGTAACTAAGTTACTTTTTCAAGGAATAATCAGTAATTGGATTACTTTTTCAAAGTAACTGTGGCAACATTGATGCTCACAAGTAAAGTTAGTGATGGACAGTTTCAGTTCAGTTCTTGATGTGGTGTTTTAAAATCCACAGGTTACATTTAAGTGAGATGTCTGGCAGTGTCATCTTTAAAGTAGACCTGCTTTGAAATCAATGTGGTCAGATCTCAGAAAGAAATAGCTGATATGTATTTATAAGACCCTTATGAATGCAGTAAAGTAAATCTGCAAGCCCAAATTTGTAATTCAGCGGAGGAATCTTCGTTTAAAAATGACAAATTTGCAGCTAAAATTTGGCCCTCCGTGAAAACTGTTTGTACATCCGGGACATTGCCGTGACGTAAGAGAGAAGACGGAGCGCTAGCACCTTCAGTCCGATCCCGCGCGTTAAGTGAATGCAGTACTAGCTATTTCTCAATTGAAATTGATTTAATCTGTTAATAATGTTACTGTTATATACATCCTGGTTTCAACATCCAAAAGTAAGCTGCAATGAATGTTGGATACAGCTCTGCATGCTCAGATCAGCGGCGACATCGACACTGGGCGACATTCTTCCCCGACCCTTACTGCGCCAGCCCGTTCGCTAGCACAGCATGTGAGCGGGTCGTTGCGGTAACCCCGGCACCAGCCCTGCCTTGTGTGAAAATATTGGCTTGCATGGAGTGCCTCCGTCCGTTCACTCATACTGCAGCTGCATTGATCATGCAGATCCTATTTACATTGCAAAAAGTCCAGAAAATATCATTTTTATGCAGTCCACAAACATTCAGTCTTTGAGCACGATAATATAAAACTCACCAATAATTTGTTTTTTACGGGGAAGTATGATTGAATATAGATCTAGTCTGAAGGCAAAACAATCATAAACAACCTCGAAATGGTGGTAGGCTAAAGACAGTAGATTTTCAATGCAACACCACTCAATCAAATGAGCATATGAGAAAGTCCCCAAAAATAATTTTCAGGCAAAAATAAAAGAAATGTATACTCACCAAATGTACCGCAAGACAATATGAAGTTTTAAAAAAAGTCGATACTTCCGTATAAGACAATAAAAAGGTGCTTTTGTAAGAGATGCAAACTGATGTAAATCCACTAATTACAGTTTACACTGCTATATCCATCACGGCGCGCGCAATGCATGCTGGGATAGTGTCTTCTCTCTTACGTCACAGCAACGTTCTGGATGTGATGACAGTTTTGAGGAGGGCCAAATTTTAGCTGTAAACTTGTAATTTTTAAACTAAGATTTCTCCGTTGAATGACAGATCTGGGCTTGCAGATTTACTTTACTACATTCAGAATTATCTTATGTGTAAATATGTCATTTTTTGGTCCAAAGATCGGACTGCATTTATTTCAAAGCGGGTCTACTTTAAGAAACACAGTTAATGTTAAAGCACAATTCGTTGGAGTCAAAAGGTGATGTTACATGATTTAAGTGAAAGGTTTGTAAATAAAATTTAAAAAAACAAAGCTAATGATATTGGTAGCAGTTACAGTCAAAAGTAAGGAACAACTGATGACTAAAACATTTTCAAAGTCATCATAAAACTGCAATGGTGTTAAGTATTGACGAGTACCCAAATGTGAGTACTCGTACGCCGTCTGGGAAAAGTGGTATCGGTGCATCCCTGCTTGTAAATGAAGTAACAATCGAAGAAGTAATCGGCAGTAATGCTGGGAGCATGGACAACAAGACGAGACTGGTCTGACTCCAAGAATGTAATTGCACATCTATGACTCTCAAGAGGAGATTGACTCGGTCTCGTAAACACAGATCGGCTATTGCTTCCTGTGCATTTATACACTGCTGTCAAACAATCTGATAAGAGTTAATATGATGCAGGGCTGTTTGCTCAGTGCTTAGTAAAATGCCAGACTACAGATGGCAGCCAATGGATTATTAGTAAGTTCCTTTGGCTTGTTTGATTCGAATGCCTTTTATTGTCATTATACGATGTACAACGAGATTAAAAGCCAACTCCAAAATTAGTGCAGGCAAGTAAGAAAGAAAAGCAGCAATATCCAATAATAAATATCAAAAAAATATATATACGATGTAAACATTAGAAGGTAAGGTGCACGATCTTGGGTGGCATGTACATTGCAGAATAAGTATGTTATTATATGCATTGTTAAAAATTATAAATATTGCACATGAGATGGAATATTGCACATGATCGTCGGTGCATGCGGGAATTAAGGATGGTTACCGCTTTGGAAAAGAAACTGTTTTTGAGTCTGTTTGTTCTGGTCTTAATACACCTGTAGCACCTCTCTGAGGGCATCAGGTCAAACAGTTCAAAGCCAGGGTGGGGGCTACTTTAGTGATGTTTAGGGCTCTGCTAAGACATCGGGAGGTGTAAATGTCCATCAGGGAGGGGAGAGGGCAGCCAGTAATCTTTTGGGCTGTCTTTACGACTCTCTGGAGCCTCTCCCTGTCTGCAGCAGTACAGCTGCCGTACCATACTGTGATGCAGTATGTCAGTAGGCTCTGAATGGATGCTCGGTAGAAGGTCAGCAGCAGCTTGGAGTCTAGTTTGTGCTTCCTGAGGCCTCTAAGGAAGTGTAGCCACTGCTGAGCCTTCTTGGTGACTGCTGTGATGTTCACAGACCAGGAGATATCATCAGAGGTGAGGACATCAAGAAACTTGAAGATGTGAACCCCTCTCCACACGCTCACCATTGATTTAAAAAAAAAAAAAAAAAAAAAAAAAAAAGGGGGGGGGGGTTGTTTGGTGCTGTGCTTCCTGTAGTCAGTGAAGGTTTTCTTGGTGTTCAGTACGAGGTTATTCTCTGAACATCAGGCTGCCAGCTTCAGGACTTCCTGAAGCTGTCTCATCATTCTTAGAGATGAGTCCGACCACAGTGGTGTCATCAGCAAACTTGACGACCAGGTTGTTTTGGTATGTCGAACTGCAGTCGTAGGTGTAGAGGCAGTATAGGAGTGGGCACAGCACACAGTCCTGTGGGGAGCCGATGCTCAGCGTGCGGGTGGAGGAGAGGTGGGGGCCAAGTCTCACAGTCTGGGGTCGGTTGGTCAGGAAGTCCTTGATCCAGGCACATGTGAGAGGGGGGAGGCTGAGAATGTCCAGTTTTGCAGTGAGAATATCCGAGATTATTGTATTGAAGGCTGAACTGTAAACCAGAAAGAGCATCCGAACGGAGCTCTGCTGCTGCTCCTTGTTGTTTTGGCTTGTCAGTTTTTTCGCTCTGGGTTGTCACAGCAGATCTGAATTGGATCACTTTGTTGAATTGGCACAAGTTTTACACCGGGCGCCCTTCCTGACACACGGAGATTGATGCTCGGCCCTGGGCACTCCGAGCAAATATGGTAATACTCTCCCTTACACAAAATTGAAGCGGGTGTGTAAAAATCACTTTTCTTTATCGATAATGTCAGTGCAATTCCTCGAAAACTATTTGGTGGGTTTTATTGAAACTTCACACAATGGTATATGAAGGAAAATAATTCCACTTTTCTGTCTTAAAGAGGAGATAACTGGAATTTTGTGTTTAATTGATGAATCAAATGATATTTACTTGGGAAGTGGAAGTCCTCTGAAATGATGCGAATAGTTTGGGGGAAATTTTCTACAGCATGTAACTCATGAATCACAGAAATCACATTTTCACATCTTTGAAAATATATTATGACTTTTTACTTTGCTTACCCATGAATGTCACTTTCATGGCCATCAAAATGGTGGCTAAATGCTGCCAGATATACCCGTAATTAGACATTTTCCCTCTCCGCTGTCCACTGCAGCTGTTGACTTAATCGTATTTTTATTTTATTTTTTCCAGTTTCAACATGCAATGTCTGAAAACTCCAGTTGTTGCAGGTTTCCAGATCCTTTTCGCAAAACGTTTTTCCAAATGCTGTGGCTAATCTCCTTTTTATCCTTCCATGTGTAGCAAATGACTGTATTTGTACAGGTCTGTCAGTGCAATAGTATACAAATAATGAATGTTTATATGTTTAGTGGCACAAATATTTCCTGAGGTGAAAGCTGGAATGGAGCATTCAACGAGGCAAATTGAAAGAATGAAAAAACATTCATTATTTGTTTTATATAACGGCTAAAATAGGTCCTTGTCATTTGATATTCATGCACGGTGGCAATAACACATTTCATATAGCACCATAATTGCATGCTAAAAAAGAGCTACTGACAAGGATCCCCTCAGCTGTTATATAATAGGAACTGCCAGTGTTAAAAAACATTGCAGTGGATAAAACATTGCTTACAGTTACAAGTGAATATTACTCACTCTTGTACTTTTTTGTGTGTTGAGAGAGCCGAACCGGCTTTGCTGAAGATGAGCGTTCTCCTGCATTAGAGCTAGATGTGTGGGAATGATGGACCTCCCTAATGGCCAATCAAGCATCACCACCAGCACTGCTGCCACAGTCTCTGAGGTGACTCACCTGACTTTTTGTTTTTAAGGTTGATTTTGCTTACCCTTCACTTACCATTTTCAGCAATAGTCTGTCTTTGGTGTATTGGTGTGTTATTTAGGAACATTGTCTCTCCCTGCCCATCTGAGATATACCTGTGATGTACATCTGTGTTACCACATCACTTTGGTTTAATAGATGTGTTGCTAAAGTCACCATATTCAGTACATTTCCTCAATCTTGCATGTCAGCCTCGTTTTGGCTGTCGCCTTAAAGTTTATTCTATTTATTAATGTATCTCCCCCCCCCCCCTTTTTTTTATTTAATTTTTTGTTATTCTTAGAAGAGCAGCAGTTCAGAATCTCTCAGCGATAAAGGTTCCTCGGAGCTGAAGAAGAGTTTTGATGCTGTTGTCTTTGACGTGCTGATGGTTACTCCCGAAGAATATGCAGTAAGTTGTGTATAAGTGTGACTGACAATATATCTTTGTCTGGGTATGCCAGTTGAATTCAGACCAGATGAAACTGTAGAGGATGAAATGGGGTCAGAGTGTTGATCAGAACTAATTGATGTTTAGCAGTGCCAAGCAGATACTGATTGCTTTTTCTAAACTGGATGTGAAAACTTTCCATGGGGCAATCCTTTATCAGGAGCCACATTACTATGTGAAGTACCTGCTCCGTGTTGTCCTCCTACAGTTTGTGCTGAAACTTTTTTTCTTTTCATGGCTGTAGTAGTTTTAAGGTCCAGTTGTATTGCTACCTGCCCAATTCAGTCACTAGAGGGCAGCCTCTCCATTGATTTGAGTCTTGCCTTAAAATTTTTAGTGGATGCATCAAAGCAGCAAGCCTCAGATATAAGGAATTGTGACAGCAGTACAGTGATCGAGACACTGGACACACTCCCACATCTGGAGTATACAGCTTCCAGAAACAATAATGTTCCTGATTATACATCACTTCTGTAGGGTATCTTGTTCAACATTCTGAACAATGATCATTTGACAATTTTGACCCTACCTTCAGTTTAGATAATGTCTGTCTTAAATGGTTTTGTTTTGTTGTCCATTTATGGAACATTGCTTGCCTCACCTATATCCTATCACCACCTGGAATGGAAATATCATGCATGTATTTGTTTCATCATGTCAGGATTTTTGCAGTTCATTTTTTTTCTTACTCTACATTTGGATTATTGGGAAACTGTATGCTGGTGCTGCCAGGTGTCTTATGAGGGCCCACAAGATGTCCTATGTGACAATATTTCTTTACATCAGATCCCCTTGAATTGTACATTTTATTTTAAGATTATGACCAATTGCAGAGTTCATCATGGTCAGACGCGTCCCTAAGTTACTAAACCTTTACTTCTGCATGTCTTGAGTAGGTCTCTGAGGTCTTCTCACTGGAACGTGTAAGTGAGTACATTTTTGTAGCTAATTTTTCTTTCAGATAACATCAGTTAGTCTTTAAAAATCAGGAAACACACAAAAAGATTTAATTTAGTCCAAATCGTGGCTTTGTTGAACTAATAAATGATTTGAAAGCATTTTATTGTCGAACAACATGCTAACCTTCTGTGACAAACTGTTAAACAGTTTAATATCGCTGTTTTCTTACAATACATAAATGTATTTGAACATCTAAGGGTTTTTTTTTTTTTTAGCTTGTTCTTCGTTGTAAAAGAACTGTTAAAAAAATAAATCCTTGTTAGATTTTTTTAAATCCACCTTTAAAACCGGTTTGGGAACCTGATCTGTGTTCACATTTAGTCTTGAAGATGTGCAGTGGGATTTTATCACCAAAATATTCCATTTCTCCATATAAAAATAAATAAATAAACAAAATGGTTGGTAAGGTCAGACCTGTGCTGGTGGTTTCTCATGCCCCTGCTGACAACCAAAGGCCACCACAGATTTGTGGGTTCTGTGGAAACCTTAAAATAAAGAACCTTAAGACTCATTTGTGTGTGCTTGCCTTTATAAAGTTCTAATACACTTTTTGTTTTTAACCATACCTTTCAGCTATTGTATTAATGCATTTCCTCCTTTTATTGTAAATCAGTTTTTGACTTGTGTTCTTGAAAGGCTGTACGCGTATATAGATAAAATTTATTTATAGTAGAGAAGGCATCTATCCCATCATTACAGGGACAGCTGTCCTGCCATTAGGTGTGCTAACTACAGCACAATAGTTGCTAATTAGAGCTATTGTTTAGTCACTAGCCTATAGCAGTCTGCCTCTCAGAAGGAGGGGTCTGGTTAGGTTTAAAACTCCAGCTTTTGTTGGCTTCTGTTTTATTCTTCTCTACAAGAGTCAGACAGAAGTCAGACTTCCAGAGCAAGAATTTTAGCTGAGGAAGCTTCTGCGATTTGAAGCGAAACGTCCTCGCGTCAAGCAACCCAGTCCAGTCGAAGATTCAAGCTTCTCTGCTATGGAAACCACCTGGACAACTGAGAGCCTACACAGTAAAATTTATTTACTTACAGTGTGTTGTGTAAATCTGGCCAGACCTTCAGAATTTGCAAGCAATCTTGCTGGAGGACTTGCAGGCATTGACACAGCTGGTGATCTGAATGGAATGTGGGAGTTATTACCCCACCAGACCGACATTTGTTGGGGATCGTATTTGAGTCACCAATGTACAGTTGTGCTCAAAAGTTTACATACCTTGGCAGAATATATATATATATATATATATATATATATATATATATATATATATATATATATATATATATATATATATATATATATATATATATATATATATATTTTTTTTTTTTTTTTTTTTTTTGGCCATTTTTCAGAGAATATGAATGATAACACAAACACTCTGTTTCACTCATGGTTAGTGGTGGGGTGAGGCCATTTATTGTCAAACAATTTTGTTTACGCTTTATAAATCATAATGATAACAGAAACTACCCAAATAACCCTGATCAAAAGTTTGCATACCCTTCTTAATGCCGTGTGTTGCTCCCTTTAACATCAGTGACAGCTTGGAGTCTTTGAGGGAGTTGTGGACGAGGCTCTCTGACAGTGAAGCTGCCACTGAATATGTCCTGGACTTTATTTACATCAATTATGAAGAAATACAAACAGTATGGCGCTCTATGGTAAATCTGCATGGAGTAGACAGTTCTCAAAAACTGAGTGACTGTGCAAGGAGAAGAGTGGGGAAAACCACCAAGACAACCCAGAAGAAGTTATAGGCTTATGTGGCTGTGATTGGAGAAATTGTTCACAGTGCAAACTTTGCACTTTGCATCACCCCTCTGAGCTTCATAGTGGAGTAGAGCGGAGAAGGATTTTCTTTCACCAAAACCTGATCAAATCTAGGCTTGCATCTCAGATGTACCTTCTAAGAATTTGTAGCTAAACTTTCGGGTCTTTTTAAGAAATCCTCCACTATACCACTTCATCATGAAGCTGTATAACTGGTGATAGAAAATGCAAATCTTGCACTGTGCACAATTTCTCCCAATCACAGCAACATAAGCCTATAATCTCTTCTGGGTTGTCTTGGTGGCTTTCCTCACTCTTCTCCTTCTTGCACAGTCACCCAGTTTACTGTCTGTTGTCAAACGCAGTTTTTTGAGAATTCATGGCTTCACCAAACCACTAACCATGAGTGAATAAAAAAGTATTTATCCTTCACTTTTTTCTGAAAAATGGGGGTGGGGGGATCTGCTGGGGTATGTAAACATTTGAGCACAACTGTACATAGGTGTGGGTGTTTCATATCTGAGGGCACGCTGAATATCATGCAGAGGAATAATTGTGCACAACAAGATGGAAACCCCAGGACTGATAGTTTGTAAGCAAATTGTGACGCTCTGAGACAAGACAAGGAGGCATTTGTTAGATGACTCTGCGATCACATGCAACATTGGCACTAGGATCTTCCAGGCGGGTGGACCTGCTGTTGTTCTGGTATTGCAAATGTTTGTTTCAATCTGGGAGATGGGTATTATACCTATGGACTGAAAGAAAGGACTTATTGTCCCACTAAGCCAATGGTGATTACATGGATTGCAGAAAGTACAAGGGTGTTGCACAGTTTTTCTATGCTGGGAAAAGTGCTTTCAGGGATTTTTTTTTTTTTTTTTTTATAAAGTGGTTCAGTTCCATTTACTTGCCACTCAATGACTCTAACAGCCTGGCTTCACACCAAACAGTGTTCCCCTCAAAAAAAATAAATAAAATAAAATAAAATTATATGAAAAGACTAGGATTACTTGGTTTCATCATTGCTAACCTTCACAGCACCAATTGCGTGGGAGTAAACAATATATTCAGGTGTGTGTGTGTGTATGTATGTGTATGTGTGTGTATGTGTGTGTATATGTGTGTGTATGTGTGTGTATGTATATAAAGTTTAAATCCAGATATCCTGGTCCAGACAACAGGATGCCGGGCACAGCGTGGGCCGCGGACTGCAAATTAGCAGCCTGCCTTCATGTACAGCACAACAGCTGACTTAAGCTGCTGTCTGACAAACCATCATGTATATCACATTTGTAATTGCAAAGTCTTATACTTGAAAAATGAATGACACTTTAGCAGTACAGAAATCTAATGTGAAACACGACTTCCTGAGGAGATTAAACGGCACTAATGGATCGTGCGAACGGTGAGTGTTTCATGGGGAAAAAAACGTGTGCAGTCCAAAAATATATTCAGAGGTGCAAAGTAATGTCAGACTTCATTTACGCCTATGGGAGACAAAATCTGTGGAGTAAATGTTAGAACCTGAGGAGGTGATGGTGAAGTGGTTAAAGCTGTGGGCTTGTGACCAGAGGATTGTCCGTTCAGATCCCCGTCAGAGAGGAAAATCACTCAAGGCCTTTGGGCAAGGTCCATAATCCCCAAGTTGCTCCCTATGTGTGTGAGTGCCTTGCATGGCAGCACCCTAACATTGGGGGTGGGGGGTGGGTGAGAGAGTCAGTGAAGGTGAAGTATCACTGTAAAGTGCTTTGCCATGAAAGTGTGATATACATGTGGTGTGTTTAGATTCTGATGTATGACACCTTCTGTTGATGGCTCTAACTGCTAACTTTAATTGAAGCGGAGTGCAGCGGTCAGGATCGTGCTGCTGTCGAGGTGGCTGTCGGTAAGATCATAAAATAATATGATGATTAGCATGCTGTCAAATCACTAGGAAAATAAGTTACTCCACAGAAGGTCGATTTGTGTCAGACAATAAACAAATCAAAGTGCTGCATATGTGTTGAAATAACCGATGTCCAGATTAATGGGTATTTGGTGGTACTTTTCATTGGTGTTATTAACAAAATATTTCTGTTTGGCTTGTTGGACGCCAGGCCTATAATACTGTAGGGAGAAATGGTGCCCAGGTAGGTTGACCACTGACTGCATGCTACCTTTGCAAGTACTCATTGAACAAAACTTTGAATATGCTTCTCTGCGGCCGGTGTTGATCTTGAAGCATTTGATTTGGTTGACCAGGCTCCCCTGTGAGGCTTCCTGGACTCCGTTATCAGAAGTGTATCTGTATGCGGTGAAAGTGTTCAGACATCCATTTATCTCTGCAGCCACATTCATGTCAGAGTCCTTAGCCTTTCGTACTGAGAAACACTTGGTGAAGCTCAGAGGGTCATTAGGTCACTGGACGCAGGTGCTTGGCGATGCCAGTGTCTTTGCATGGGTACAAAGGTCTAAGTCTTTTAGGGTCTTGGTGCCTTAAGAAATTACAGTAGCTATGTGGCTTCATTTAAACATGATTGCAAAATTCTTGTACTCTCTGTTTCAGGGCCAGATTACACTCATGGATGCTCCTGTGTTCAAAGCCATCCAACCAGAGGTGAGCCGTCCTTAATGTACAGGGAACAGGGAGAGTGTGTCAACTTCTCCAACAATAGCATTTTTGATATTTTTGAAACTTTTTTTCCCCAATGGGACTGGTCTTTTCAAAATTGCACCGTCTTCATCTGTAAGGAATGGGAGCTCTGAAAACGTTACCAAAAAAAAAACAAAAAAAAAAATTACAGTATTGTGAAAACATTTAATGTGCTTAAAATATTATGTATTTCTAAATTTGGATCGCTCATTTTTTTTTTTTTTTTTTTACATAAAAATTAAATTTTTAACTTAATAATTAGTTTATTTAGATAAATAGAAAAAAGCTTTCACTGATTTTTGTGGAAATGTGAATGTTTGCACATTTGGGATTAGTTTTTGTCTTGAACCTCATTACATTAAAAATCTGATTCAGCAAAGGTCTTTGGAGATTGAGAGGCACAAGTACGTTTGGAAGGACTGTGCTCTTAACTGTATCTCCACCAATGCTTTGTTGAGGTACATGGCGAATCATCATGGTGACTTTAATTTTACACTTTGCACTATAAAAGAATGTTGCTCATATTTGAACATGTTATGCCAGATGGCCTGCCTCGTGTATGTATATTTTCTTTGGCTGTTAGGACTTTGCTGACAGCAGTCATGTGTAAACTATATTTAAGGTTGGCCACTGTGGCCTTATAAAAGCAGCACACATACCACAGCGTGGTGTGGTGTGGTACAGTCTGATTACTGCTGGTGCAGATGTACAACACTTGCTTGTATCAGTTGCAACAAAATAAAAAAAAAACACACACACCATCCTTTGACAAGAACTGGTCTCATGTTATTCCAGGAACCAACTTTTGATTCCACACACTGTTCTTCAACGGCTTATCCAAGATCGGGTCACGGGGGGGCTCGAGCCTATCCCAGCAGTCATAGGGAGTGAAGTGGAGTACGCTATGGACAGGATGTCAGTCTATCACAGGGCCACAGATAGACAAACAAACACATTCACACACACACACACACCTACAGACAATTTAAGTTTCCTATCCATCTAACCTGTATGTCTTTGGATGTGGGAGGAAGCCGGCGCACCAGAGAGAACCCACGCAAACATGTGGAGAACATGCAAACTCCACACAGAAAGGCCACAGGTGGGAATCGATTCAATGACTTTCTTGCTGTGAGGCAGTAGTGCTAACCACTAAAGGTGCCCTGACACTTGCATGACTTTGATCTACGCACTTACATGCACATCGTCGTGACGATCCCACCTGCTGTGTTCTTGGCTGGACGCCATGCTTTGTTGCACTGGACGCTGCGCATATAAAATAATTATTTCATAGTGGATTAATCATTTTTTCTAAGAGATGGCTGTTGAAAACACCTCTAATCGCTTCCGGAATCACAAAGGAGTGCTCCAGCAGCAGCTTCCCCCCCCCTCTCGTGTGCTGAATGAGGTGGAGAAAGCATTTGGAACAGTCTAAAAAGTTAATTATTTGTCATATTTATCTTGTAATAGCTTGGTAAAACAGTTGCATATTCATCCCTTCTTGTGAGCAGCTGTAAAATTATGTTTGATAGCTTTAACATCTTGTTATAATCGTTCAGATGAGCTATGCAATCACTCGCACTCACGCAGTGTTTAATTGTTTGCATAATGTTCATGTAATTAATGCATGATGGAGATTTTGAACATTTCAAATTTTTCTTTGTGCACTTACACGAAGGCGCGCGCAGTCTACAACGGTTTACGAATTTGAGAGGAGTTTACGCTCGTGCACGACAGAGTGCATGCAAGTGCGCGGATCAAAGTTGTGCAAGTGTCAGGGCACCTTAAGCCGCTGTGCTGCCCCCTTGTGATTCCATTTAAATAACTAGAAGCACTCAGAGAGTGCAAACCTCCGCCAAGGCCATGGGGTCACTGAAGCCATAAGATCTACCACGCCGTGGAATCATTGAACCTAAAAAGTCTAACAATGATGTTTGCTCAGTAGTAAAAAAGTTTCATCTGCTGTGACTGGATAGCATGTATCTTTAGCGCTTTCCATCACAGTTTATTGCAACTTGCACCTTTCCCAGAAGCTACTGTCATCTGAGCACTGATATTGATATTGCATGTCCTTATAGACAACAACAAACAAGAGACAAAATTCAATTTATTATTCAACTAAACTGCAAATATATGAATTTTTTAACATTTCTGAAACACTTCTCTAAACAAGGCCATAGGGTCACTGACCCTAAAGAGATTCCCTCCTTGGCATAGTGATCTATTCAACAATTCAGTGTTACAACCAGACCTATGATACATACACTTTTCTTTCCTTTATATTTGACATCCTTGACCATGAAAACATACCACTAGAACTTGGAATCACTTTTATGTCTTTATTAGTTCAAAAGTTATTGTATAAAAATGATTTTTTGGTAATGGCGGTTTTCTTCTGGATCTTAGCTCCATAACATTTGAAGCTACATCAAATCTGATGACACCTTACTGAATCAGTACAGATTCAGCTACAATTTACAAGATACAATTAGCGCCTTGGGGCAACTGTTTGTTGTGATTTGGCGCTATATATAAAAAAAAATTGATTGATTGATTGAATTTGGTGTTAGTTGTGCATCTCTAGCTTCATTTCTCACCTCACACTGACACATTTTCTATTTTCCCTATATTTTTGCATATTCTGGATCACCAGATCCGGAATCCGGATCTGATCATCACCAAACTTTGTTGTTTGATAGAACATTTGACTATGTTACACCCTAATTTTTTTTCAAGCCTTTCTGCCTTGTTTTTGTGGAGTTAGAAACTAGAATGTCAAAATTCCCCTATCCCGCAATGGTGAAGAATCCTTTAAAAAATTCCTGGATCCGGATCACTACTAAAATTTAATCACTTGTTCCTCTTGTTATTTCCAACCACTCCGCAAAAGTTAATCAAAATCCGTTCAAAACGTTTTGAGTTATCCTGCTGACAGTCAGACAAACAAACAAATGTGACCGAAAACATAACCTCCTTGGCGGAGGTAAAAATGCTTTGCCAACACAAATAAGTGCATCATCATTAACCCGACCTGTAGAGTATTTTAAGTGGTCTGTTGTCTGCATAACAGAAAAGAATAGAGGTTCAAGTCTGAGTGGTTTTCTTCAAACGCTTGTTCAGACAGTGAATCCAAGCATTTGAGAAGTCAATGAATCTGTCTAAACTCCAGCTGCATGACTTTAACTCCACAGGGCCCATCTAACAGCTACTTAAGGACTTAAAAATTCAATATTTCATTGTTGTGTTTGGCTGTACTGACTACACAGTGACCGACTGACCGAGTCAGGTTTATAAACTCAATGAAAGATGATCATGGATTATGGATGAGCAATTTGTAAAGGGACACGTTGTATATTGGTGTTGGGAGAATAGATTCTTGGATGCATTACAATGTGGGTGTTGAACAATTCTTAATCTGTTCACAAATGTCAATCGATTGTATAAATGATAATTACAGGGCTGGATAGGAACACAGATTCTGGCCACAGTTAATGAGCATTTTTCACACACCTTACACCAACCTTGCAGTTGTAATTTTCTTGTTTTTTTTTAAATAAGTATATTTGCCATATGGATTTGTTACAGTCACTTTGCTCCTAATCATTAGAGACTGTTGGTGTGCAGAGCAACTGCAGATGCTGTGTTGTGAGGTGAGACGAAAATAAAAATCGCCTGTTTTTGGATGATATGTGGCAGGTCACAGAACAAGAAGCTCCTAGCCACGAATTCTGGCTACACCTGAACATAGGTTTTTACTTCAAAATCTAAAGGCCCTGTAACACCTTGACAATTTAGCCTGCATATGCCAACGTATTAAAAACACTGGCATACATCTAATAAATTAATGCAGCTGTCACACCTTGACGATTAGCCAGTGTATGCCGACAGCCCCATTTCCACCCAGTGGTTCTGGGTCAATACTGCACCGTGTGGTGCGGATCAGAAACAGAGTGATTTAACTTTTTTTTTATTTGCATTTTTTTTTAATCTGTGTGGACCATTTTCATTGTGTACAAAATGCTGATGAGTTCATTCATCACGGCTGAAATAAACACTGCCGTGGATGAATGGAGTGCTGTGACTCTTTAAACTTTTAGCGCTGTCATCTGATCAGACCTGATCAGGTCATCACAGACCTGAATAAGGAAAAGCTGTGATGATTTAAACTTTTAAAGCACCAGTCGACCGTGATCAGGTGTGATCTCAATGAAGTGTTGTGTGATCTGTCAGTGTGATGATCACTGACAGTGACGGCGCTTTAAATGTTTAAACAGCACATTAGTCAGGCGTGACCATGCCTGATTGATCAGGTCATCTGATGATCACAGCGACGGTGCTTTAAAGAGTTACAGCACATAATCAGGTGTGATCACACCTGATTGATCGATCAGGTCATCTGATGATCACACCACAGCGACGGCCCTTTAAAAGTTTAAATTATCACAGCGCTTCTGTGTGACCAGAGTGGCGCGACACTGGCATGAGAAACGCACCTGGAGCAGAAAACCACAAAGGGACTTGCTTTAAATGCTACGTTTCCAGCCACGAATTAAAATTTTCAGACATCATTTTGAAAATCAGGAGCTTTATGTGGAATCATGTCTGTCTGTGATGGTGAATTGAACTGAAATGAACTGGGTCAGATTTACTCTGTGTGTGAGTGAAACAGTTAATGTGCATGAGGATGCAGGTTTCAGCCAATCAGTGGTCAGAATTTATGGGTGAATTAGACTTGAGCAAATTACAAAGAAATGTGTGCCAACAATCACATAACTTGCCTACAACTTATGTCCAGCATGTGCCGGATGTATGAGTCACACGCTGGCGCTTGTTGAAAATTTCAGCATGTCTAAAATTTTCTGAGGAGCTCAGCTTATTAGGACGTACATCAGCGAGCTTCAACATGGTCTTAAATTCTAAAAAACTTACCCTTCACATGGACTCATGCCAGTGTTTTTTAATACAATTGGCATACTCTGGCTAAATAGTCAAGGTGTGACAGGGCCATAAAAAACCAAGCAACCTCTAAAGAAATCTGTTTGATTAAAAAATAAATAAATTCAAGTATGCTGCGACTGAGGTGACTGCGCCAGTGAAAGCAGACTGATTTTTTTTTTTTTTTTTTGTGCAAAGTGCTAAGGAAGAATCCAAGTAGCTTGTTTGCCAGAGTAAGTTATGGTTGATCACCACAAAGCATCTCCACCACTATATATATTTTTTTATATGCTTTGTGGTGTGGAGCTCAAAGTGCATTTAAAAGAAATGCACGTGCACAAGATGAGAATGGATGTCACGCACCATTTTCTTCAGCACTTTCAATGTCAGCAAATCAACAGTGCACCTTCACCTTTTTCACATTGCACATTCCTGTTTTAATCATTCTGACACAAGTACAGTACATTATTAGTGCAGCACAGTGAATGTGCATATGCCTGTGCATTGCAGTGAGGTGCAAGTACCAGTACTTATTAGTGCAGCACAGTGATGTGCATATGCCTGTGCATTGCAAGTGAGGTGCCATATAATGAATTACCTTTTATTTTGCTGGAACTGGTCATAATTCAAACACTTGAGTCAGGAGATTTTGAAAATAAAGGATGCTTCAAAGGGATGAAGGAACAGATTGAGTCTTCCAGTAAATAAATATGAAATTGGTCACTGGATCCTTAAACTCTGGACATAATCAACTCTACATGGTGGATCCTTGATCTCTGGACATAAATAAAAATAAAATCTGTAGTTTTTGTCAAAAGCATTTCCTTTCAGACATTATTGGCATGAGTGTCTTTCCATACATCTTAGCTGAGCTCTTGCAGCTGGCTGTGCAGGACGTCAGGATGTAATTCATAACAATGCAGGGGAGGAAAAAACATTTGAGTTGATTGTAGTTTCTGTATTACAGCTTTGGAAGAGGTGCCATTTTTATTTAAAGCGGCAATTTGTTTTGAAGTTATTAATTCCGACCAGACTCTGACTTGACTCGCAGAGAGCCGCACAGTGTTTGGAACTGTGCCAGCGGAACAGAGGACGATTCTCATTTCTTGACTACAACAAGAGTCCCAGTTAGTGACGTTAATCCACACAAAAGTGACTCATGATTGACATATTTTAATGGCTTTGAGAGAGGTTAAGAAGCGGACTTGCCGCTTCTGAAGAGCAGCAACTCAAACCACGAGCCAGCAGATCGAAGCACTGCTCATTGGTTCACGCCTTCAAAGTGGAGTCACGCTGCAGAAGCAGTTGATTAGACCCACTGCAGGGTCTGTAATCAGTGTAGAGAAATGATCATTTTCCTGACAAATGCCCTCAAAAACATGGCCACTATGAGGACCGATAAGGGAATCGTTAAGCAAAAAGGCTATCGGTGGCGGTGGATCGACTCATTTCTAACAATACCCGAAAAGAACCGGTTCTCGATACGCAACACTGGTCACATCTGCCATTTCTGTCTAAGGTTTTACAAAAGGTTGTCTTTATACCGTTAGTCATTTTTAGAAGACAGTCACATCTTTGAAAAATTCCAATCCACTTTTAGATCGCGGCACAACACTGAGTCTGCACTTTTAAAAGTTCATAATGACATCACTTTATCGGTGGATGCAGGGAATCCTGCTGTGCTGGTTCTGTTGGACCTCACAGCAGCTTTTGATACTGTGGATCACACAGTACTTGTTTCCTGGTAGTTTAGATCATATTTGGCTGAAAGGAGTTTTTCTGTTATGATTGGTGACCTCTCCTCATCAGCTGCTCCCTTGTGTTGTGGAGTGCCACAGGGTTCTATTCTTGGGCCTATTCTAGTTTCTTTGTATATTCTGCAATTGGGGTCAATTATAGCTCAGCACAACCTGTCCCTTCATTGCTATGTGGATGATCTGCAAATCTGTCTGGCTATGAGGACTAATGGGAACAATGCTTTAGCATCATCATTTAATTGTATTTGCAATGTAAAGCAGCGGCTGTCCCAAAACTTTCTCTACATGAATGATGGAAAAACTGAGATCATTGTGTTGGAGTGTTCTTGTATACCGAATGCGGTAACACCAAACTTTGGTGCTCTGGCTAATTATGTAAAACCAGCTGTCAAGAATTTGGGAGTGATGTTTGACAGCTGTTTGAGGTTTGATCAGCAGATAAACTCTGTTGTCAAAGCAAGTGTTTTGGTTTTTTCCAGCTTCATCTTCTGGCTAAAATAAAGCACTTCCTCAGTTGACGTGATCTTGAGACGGCCATTCATGCGTTCATCAGCTCGAGACGTGATTATTGTAATGCACTTTGTACTGGCATTATTCAGTCTTCTCATGCACGTCTCAGATTGGTGCAGAATGCTGCTGCTTGTCTTTTAACAAACACTTTTAGATGTGAGCATATTACGTCTGTCCTGTACTCTTCCACTGGCGTCCAGTTCATTTAGAATGATTTTAAGATTTTGTTTGTTTTTAAAGCTATTTATGGCCTTGCACCTCCTTACTTGTCTGAAATTTTAATTTTGCGCACTTACTGTAGATCATTATGGGCATTTGGCCAGCTTTACTTAGATGTTCCGAGGTCAAGATATAAATTCTGGGGTGATCGCGCTTTTCGGTAGCTGGCCCCAAACTGTGGAACAGCTACCTCTCAACTTGCGCACTATTTCTAACCTAGCACTTTTAAAATCTAAGTTAAAGACTTATTTATTTAAACTGGCTAACACCTAGTGGGAAGGTGACATGTGCTGCTTTAAATTTCTTGTATGTGTGTTTTATTTTTGTGAATCTGTGTTTTACTGTTAAGCACCTAAACACCATCTGGTGCTGTAAAGCGCTTAATAATAAATGTTGGTTGATTGATTACCATTAAAATGTAAATTTAGTTTTTCTGTTCTCCCCTCCATTGGATGCTGTAGACTTTCTATACATGTTTGGTATGGTAAATCACACCCTTCAGAGTTGACAGTGTTTATGCCAGAGGGATGGAGGGTCATGGCTCCCTTCCAGCTTTAAAGTACAAACAGACAGCAGCAAACATTTCTTTCCTGATGCATTCAGGAACAATAATCTGAGCAGTAATATGAGCAATAATCATTTGCACAGCTATTTCTGGGCACTGAATATGAAGCGATTGTGTATAAAAGTGGCCGTAATTCCTAAATCTTTAATGCAGTATTTTTGTTACATCCATAGAATTAAAGCTGAAAGCCTGCACAACCATCACATCTTAATTGTTTAATTTCAACTGTGTTGTGGTGATGTACAAAGGCAAAATTTAAAAAACTGTCTCGTAAGTACTTGACAAGGCTATAGAGTACATTACAATATGTCAAGGACTGGTTCATCAAATCATGGGGCCGTAGTATCTTAAGAATTAATTTGATTACTGACATTACACACATTCAGTAGTGATAGTTGACAGGAACCCTTATGGCTTGTGGACACTGAAATGTGACCACTTGTGGGTTTTCGCAGTTAAGTGGTGCAAACAAAAGTGGACTACAGTACTGTGGTCACTTGACATAAAATAGGTGGAACAGAAGTGGGAAAACCTGCCTTCAGTGACTAAAAGTCACACCATGTATTGCTTCTACCTGTGTACCTAAAACACTTTATTTCGTGGATATCCACACTAGCTTTGATAGCATTTTCTTGTTGTTATTGTTAGCATTGTGTTACTCTCATGGTGTAAAAAATAATTGAATAAGTCCAGAGAAAAGTTGAGACTCTTCCACGACAGCTTCTCAGCAGTGCTGTAGCCAGTCAAAAAAATTGAAACCAATCACAACTGGAGAAGGGTGTCGGAAGTATAAACTACAAGTTCTGTTTGGTGACTTTGCACAACATTGCAGAAAGGATATAAACCCTGCAGCCAGCAAATTCTTTAATTCATACTAATGAATCAGTGTGCGGTGAGCTGTGGAACATCTTTTGAAACACAAGTCTCACCTGAGTCAGTGTTTGGGACAGACTGTGTGTGTGTGTGTGTACGAGTCAGGGTTGACAAGGAGATGAAAGCTTTTTTTTTTTTCTGGTGGGAGAGAAGGAGCAGAGGGACTCAACAGGATCTTGGCAGTAACAGAGAAAAATGGACCCATACTCGCATTGTGGTAGTCTCCGAAAACTCTCCGAGATTAATCTAAAGTCAGCTGGAGTTTCCATAGCTGTCAGCTTCCTTGCCCTCACTGCAGACATGATGGAGAAGCAGATGTGTTCATGTGGTTGTGTATGTCTGCTGTTTCACTTTGTTCACTACCTCAACAGGAAAATATTAAATAACTTCTTGAATCCTTGAATTTTGCAATAGTGTTTTTACTGACGTGCAATCCATTTTAGCCCTTATACACCCTTTAAATGCCACACCACAACACTGAAAAATGGATGAATTAAATATGACATCAAAAGGCACAATACAACAGAATAACTTTGAATTTGCAAATTCTTTCCCTCCCCCGAATGGAGGGGATTGATATGAATGTGATGAACCTTTTCTTTCCTGGATGTATTATGTTGCAATCCATCTTGATACATAGAAGGGGGGGGGGGGGATGAGAGAGCTTGACACATCCAAAATGTATAACATACTGCTTGTATTAGCTGACCAGCGTGTTAGCCAGCACTAGTCCGCTGTGTGGTTCAAATACTATGAAAATTATTTAAATGTCCTTTCCCACTAGTCGCTGATAGAGTGCCTAATATTAGCTAACCTTAGACTGGTTTGTGTTTATTTGTTGGAAAAGTTGGGCAACTTGGCAATCTGTCTTCAAATCCTTCTGTGCTTGCAGCAGTCTCCATCTTTCACACGCCTCTCCAGTGTTCACCTGCAAGCTGCCGTCTCATCGGGCCTCATAACGTCCTTCATCAGATCACAAAGTTCAGAGAGTCCGTTGTGTGTCTAAAAAAAGTACCAGGATGCACAAGCTGTGTTGTTTCAGTGTTCTAAAGAGCAAATTCTTGGTGATCTCTGCAGTTTATAGACGTATATATTAAAGTTTACCGGCATTTCCTAAAATCATGGCATCGTATTTTGTGCACAAGGACATCAATTCCGTGAACCTCCTTGCTGAGAGAGAGCGAGATGGAGCAAGTGAGACAGTGAGAGAGGAACAGACGGGGAGAGAGCGCGCTGGCTTTTCTCTATAAAGCTTATATGCTTTTATTCTTTTCTTTTCAAGAGCTGCCTTTCCTTTCTCCAATTTGAATGAAATCCATTGTATGAACTGAAATCACATAAACCAGGTTTTTCTGATTATAGGATTACTGAAGTGCATGTAAATACCAGAGATCAGATTATTACAGTTATTGGATAACTAACAGTTATCTGATTATTATGGTCATGTAAATTTGCTCTTGTGACATCATGGCACAGACAATAAACTGTAACTTAAAACTGATGATGCTTTTCTGGAAGAAGAGCTAAATGTTTTCAAGGAAATCAATCCAGTTGACCTGACTCAACCTACTTGGATAACATGACTTGGATGGCTGAGAATCTCCACAGACTTGTCAAAAGTACTGTTATTGGAGGGATGGAAGCTAAGCTAGGAGAGAAGCACCATAGGTTGGGTTATAGATGTTTGACTGTCCACAATCACTTGCCAAAGATGTTTAATTAAAGAAAAAAAAAAATCTGTTTTATGAATTAAAACAATTTATCAGCTTTGAAGTCGCTGGATTCAAATCATAATGGATACCCTTTCTTACTCCTGATGTGTGAGGGAAAGGATAGTATTTCCAGAGAATTATGATGCGGGTTTTAAAACAGCCAAGGAAATAATTTAGTGGCTTGGTTGGTTAGGATGTTTCAGCTCTCAGGAAATTGGAGTTATCAGATTGAATTTTTAAAACCACTACCAATTGGGACAGGCTCTAAGATGTCTGGAGCACTTTTACTGTGGAATGTCTCTGAACATACGGAAGGTCTGATGTAAGTCATTGAGTTGATGGGGGTGTAGAGCTTTAACGCTCCAGGTAGTCAGGTTCCCCCCTACCCAGTAGGGTTTAAAAATGTAAAAAAAACAAAACAAAAACAATTAATAATTTTTTGACAAATGGTGGAATTTGATGTGTAAGTCAGTGCCATGGACACTAACACACCCCGATACGATCACAGATGCTGGCTTTTGAACTTGCGCTGGTAACAATCTGGATGGTCTTTTTCCTCTTTTGTCCAGAGGACTAACATCCATGATTTCCAAAAACAGTTTGAAATGTGGACTCATCAGACCACAGCACACTTTTCCACTTTGGCGTCTGTCCGTTTCAATGAGCTCGGGGCCCAGAAAAGGCAGCTGTGTTTCTGGATGTTGTTGATCTATGGCTTTCGCTTTGCATGGTAGAGTTTTAACTTGCACTTGTAGATCTAGCGACGAGCTGTGTTAACTGACAATGACTACGTTTACATGCAGCCAATAACCCTTTCATAACCGGAATATTAGCAATAACCCGGTTTGCACACGGCCATGTAAACACCTTCAAAACCCGAATATGCTCATATTCCGGTTTGTAAAAACCCGAATATGACCGCTGGGTTACTCCTTTGTAACCCGAATATCAGGTCATATAAACACTCATCGGGATATCCCCATAGAAAGGAACATTATTTTGTGTTCTGCGCATTGTCCCATCCGCAAGGATCTTGATCTTTTGGAGACAGCAACTACTTGTATGTGGCGGCGGCGCAACCCACCGGACACCACAGAAGCAGAGGTAAACAAGTATGGCAAAATGCAGACGCAGGCAGCACAGCACCACACTTTTGGAGCGAGGATGAACAGAGTATCGTTATATTAGTACGGAAGACATGAATATAATGTCTTTTATTGACGGGTAGAAAGAGGAAGAAAGAAACGGAAAATGACGCCATATTTGCATCATGACATTCTCCGTGGTCTTCTGGACGATGTCCATTGCGTCGCTGTTTAGATGGGGATATTCCAAATGATACCAGTGACCATGTATACAGGAGTAACTCTGTCTGCTTAAGCATGTAAACAGGTTATTCCTAATTCAGAAACCGGAATATTGACCTTAACCTGAATATTAACGGCAAGTAGACATAGTCAATGATTTTCTGAAGTGTTCCTGAGCCCACGCGGTAAGATCCTTTACACAATTATGTCAGTTTTTAATGCAGTGTCGCCTGAGGGATCAACGGTCACGGGCATTCAATGTTGGTTTTCAGTCTTGCCGCTTACATGTAGAAAGTTCTCCAGATTCTCTGAATCTTCTGATTATATTAGGACTGTAGATGATGGAATCCCTAAATTCCTTCCAGTTGAACTAGAGAAACATTGTTCTTAAACTGTTTAACTATTTTTTCACACAGTTGTTCACAAAGTGGTGATCCTTGCGCCATCTTTGCTTGTGAACAGCTGAGCCTTTTGGGGATGCTCCTTTTATACCCAATCATGACACTCGCCTGTTTCCAGTTAACCTGTTCACCTGTGGAATGTTCCAAACAGGTGTTCTTTGAGCATTCATCAACTTCCAGTCTTTTGTTGCCCGTCCCAGCTTTTTTTGAAATGTGTTGGCAGGCGTCCATGTCAAAATGAGCAAATTATTTGCACAAAAACAAGAAAGCAGTTTGAACATTAAATATCTTGTCTTTGTGGTGTAGTCAGTTGAATATAGGTTGAAGAGGATTTGCAATCATTGTATTCTGTTTTTATTTACATTTCACACAATGTCCCAACTGAGGGAAATGTCATTGAGGTGATTCACATGTAGAAATACCATGGTGTGTTGCTTGATATCTCCTTCACCTTCAAGCCACAAATAGACAATCTTGGTGAAGGCATTCAAATTGAGCTTTTTCTTTTGAAATAAATGTTGTTTTTCTTTTGATGTGAAAAAGTGGCTTATCAAAGCAACATTTTTATCTTCTTTTAGACTACAGAGATTTGCTGTATATGAATGCCTCAGCCTCAGTGTCTTCAAAAGATTGATGTTATCAATCATGCGTCTCTGATGTTAGTTCAAGGCTTTACAGTTTGTAACAATCATTGTGAACTGATTCTCGAGTGGGATAGCCTTTGTTGTTCACCAGAGAGGTTCGGACATTGGTATATTTTTGTTTATAAGGCCATGCTTGGGCTGCTAGCCTTATTACATCTGTAATTTGATCATACGGAGACATGCTGATTCTTACGCTTTGTGTCAAATGATCAATTGTAGTTCTCTGTTCCATTTGCCTACACAAAGCTGGCACAAAAGGGCTTTTGTTTACTCTGTCTACATTGAGGATTTGCAGAAAGATTGGAAATGACTGAACTTATTTTATTTGAGCATTTTAATTCCAGACTGAAAGCACTTGAGATCACTTCCTTAAATTGTAACTTTTTTTTAATTGTATGAATTTAATTCAAATTGTTGTGTAATTTTTGCTGCCTCTTGGCCAGGAGCCCATGACTCCCTTGCAAAAGAGGTTTTGAAATCTCACTGGGACTTTCCTGCTTAAATAAAGGTTAAAAAAAATAAATAACTAAAGCGAGATGTGAAGCAGTATCTTATTTTTTAATGTAATGTCTAAGCTCTGGAATTACATGGTCTGATTGGGGTTCTAGCTTTAAAAATCAGGCCAGTTGGATGAGGGAAGCCAAAAATATGAAAAATTATTACAAGCTGTTGTGGTTAGTAATCTTACAAACGTAGTCTGTGATATACATTTTGGATAAAGGCAAAGAAAAAGGTGAAAATGGAGCAAAGGTAAATACAAAATACAACACCGCTAAGCAGTACACTAAACTGGGGGACATTGGGTGAGAAAATAATCATGAAAAACCCTTCGAAATGCACCCCTGGCCATCAAAAACCCAATTTTTCACCCTGCTGAGAAAGGGTCTACTTTTACCAAAAAGATCCCCTCATTTCACATCCTGGCAACAGGCCAGAGACTTTAATTGGTATTTAATAAAGTAAAAGCTGTCCCCTTAAAATATGTTATCCAGAAGTATTTACATAATGTGTAGGTTTAAAGTCTTTCTATATATTGATGAAAAGAGCAACAACGGTTAGTGAGTGAAATATAATCTTGTTCAAGCACGTGAACAATTTGCTGTTTTAACTCTCTCCACCTGTTTTTTTTTTCCTTAAATCCTCGGATGCGATTGCGAAAGGGTTCTATAAAAAGGTAGATGGTGAACAACTCATGATTTGGCTGTGAAAAAAAAGTTGTCAGAATTTCTTATTTTGCTTTAATCCTTGTGACATTCACCCACATGAGTAAAGGCTCCTGGAAAAGAAATTTTTGGTTACATGCACTGCACAATAGTGGAGGTTGGTGCTGCAGCAGGGGTATTGACCCTGCCAGACTCTGGTATGATCTATTATGTTTTGAGCTGTTTCTGGCTGTCTCTGGTGCTAGATTTAGTTCCATCCTCCCCAAGAACAGAACATGCCATCTGTACTTGAGGGGTACAAATTTGTTCCAAGATCTCAGGACAATTTGAATCCAGATCAACCATCGACTGAACTTTTCCTTTGTTTTGTCAAACTCAGGAAACTCTTTCCTTTAGTTAACCCTCTTGCAGGCAAATATTTTCAGTCCCACTTATTTTTATTCAGGCTTGACTTTTTAAATCAACATTATTTCCCATTGTTGGTTAGTGGTCCTCTAATATACTGTAGTTTGAGATGCAGTACTTTAACATATGGGTTACATTATACAATTATACACCTGTAAACATTTGTGCATGAAAGGATAATTGCACAAGATGTGAGTGTGTGAGAGAGAGAGAGGAGAGAGAGAGAATGCTATAGAGATCTACAGTATTGACCTTATCGACACCAAATTTGGTGTGGTGATAGCTTGGGTTACTGGCCCCCTTATTGGGTATGTTTAACATTGTTTTAGTGCACATTTAGCAGAATATTTCACATTTGTTCTTTTGTACTTCTTAATTTCCTGTGCTGCCATGCTGTGTCTATAAATGGCTCAACTACCACACCCATGTATGGGCAAAGACGTGGAGCATGGGGCAAGACCGTCACCTGGCCAGGATTAGGGTGAAAACCGCCCCATTTCGGTTTGTTAAGAAACAATGTTGGTTCAGGGGTTACTGTTGTTTATTAAAGCATATTTTTGTGGACTGAGCAGCGTGTTTTGTTTTTGATGGGTGGCTTTGGTAAGATTATTGCCTGAGTAACCGTGGACCTTTAGGGTTGGGTGGAGAGGAGCTAACATCAGCTAGCTATAATACTTGCTAACCTGTTCATGTTACTAACATAAATGACAAGAAAGTTTCACTATGTGGAAATACTGGAGCACGTAGGGCTGTGAATCTCGTCACTGCACGATTGATTACGATACATCTTGCGATACATGACACGATGCGATATGCTTCACCCCTTTCCCGATTCTATGCGATTTTAATTGTATTTGATGGCTATTCATCACAATGCCATACAATGCGATTGGTACAATATGATGCGATTCAACACAATTGCACATAAATTATACCAACATTTATGTAATTCGAACATAAGAAGCTTCAATTCAGTATACTATGGTATTTTCTTCTTCGTCTGATTCCACTAGAAGCAGAGGATTTGTTTTCTCTCCTATAAGCAGCAAAATGACCAGATTCAACGTTAATGAAAACGAATCTCTGGTCTTGCCTCATATTGGAACCTGTTTTTAATCACACTGTCAAAAGTTAAACCTTACAGTAAACAGTAATGCTGCATTTACACATAACGGCAAGTTCACGACATGCCATGAATTATACATTCTGGCCGCTGATCATGAATGTGAGGATTTGAGGCAGAGGCGTCAGGTAGAGTTCCTCAGGAAACTGCTGCAACTGTTACCACGTGTTACGATTAATGGCATTGTTGCTTGGAGAATATCAGTAACCATTACGCACGGTCAAGAATAATGTTTCGCGTTGCGCGTAACAGCGCATCGTTAAGTTCTGTCACGTTGAATGAGGCGAATTGTCTCCACACACACTCACCCATATTCATCCAACTGTCAGCTGCGGAACAATTCAGATCACTCTAGTTTTTCCTCAACAGCCACAGCAGAAGAACCTTGTGACTGCTAGCTTGTTGGGTTCTGTGCCATGGAGTGGCGCAGTGGAGGAGATGGAGAGAGCCAAATGTGTGGCTCCACGCGGCTCTGTCTCGCTCGTTTTCCCAGACATTAGCAGCAGCAGCAGGTGGAACACCTGCAGGAGCGCGCTGAGAAGCATTGGAACAAGACTTTTAGCCGACTTGGCGTCACTGTCCTCCTCAGCATCCTGCAGCAATCAAACTGAATGTGGTGCAGCAGGGTTTAATTGTGCGCATGTCAGAAAGAACGCTGTCACGCTCTATTAAGGATCACTACTCATTAAGACGGCTCAATATGCTCAGTTGCGACCTCCATGACATGAGGCGAACATGAGGGTGTGCGTGACATTTTGTGGAAGATTTTTTGACAGTCACAAACATGCTCCAAGAAAATCACGAATATCATGTACCAACACGTGCTATTAAGAAACCTATTCAGATGCGTTAAGTCACATTAAGAATGTCAGGAATGTGCCAAGAATGACGCAAATATGACATTCATAACGTGTCTTGCCTATGTGTAAACGCACCTTTAGACAGCATCACTCTCAGTGAGTGACTTAGTGTGCAATGTCCATATTCCTGTCTGCCAGACAGACACTAATATGAACTCTTCGGGAGGTAGGCTAATAAAATAGTGAGAAGCAGAAAGCATTAAGATATTTAATATGAATAATACAAATATTAATAACCTTTCACAATTAGGACTTTTACAATTGCTTGTGCAAAGAAAGATGCAAGCTGTTATTTGGCAGTCGTAGCTGCTGTAAACAAACCACTCTCACCGAGTCATGTTCAATGTCCATAAGACAAACAAAAGTAATTTTGAAATGCTTTTCTCACCAGTTCTGCTGGAGCTCAGTTTATAATCTGTCTCAGAGGAATCAGATTTGGGGAGACCAACTGCAGTGGTATCGATACTGTGCTTTCTCTTCAAGTGAGTCCCTAAGATTGTCATACTGCCAGTGTAAGGTTTAGCAGCATGGCATTCTTTACAAATGACCTGCGTCTCGTCAAAAAACAAAATTGTCTTCTTTGTGTTAGTATAAAAAACCAGCGCAAACCACAAACCTCGAAAACATGAATGAGACACAAGGTGTGCATCAGTTATTGAGGAACCAGGACACACTGATATGAAATGGGCTGCTGGAACAAGATGAACATGGACAAGGACTGACAACATGGAGCTGATGGAATGCTACTATGACAGCAGACCCAATAGGAGAGGTTACATGCAGCGCATGGGGGAACTATGGATGAACAGAAGACCTACCTCCACTCTGACCAAGAAGCACCTGGTAGCTTGATGTTCTAACATCAATAGGAGATTCAGAAGCTACAGCAGAATAAGACTGAATGCAAGGAGCAGACCCTGGTTGGAGAGTAGTGTTAAGCATGCGGATGATACCTATGACACATGACTCTACTGAACTGAAGATTGTGGCCAGACTAAAGCAGATGGCAACACAACCAAGAGTATGAATCATATGATTCACTGATTGTCCCGTCAGAACACTGATCTACTCATCATCCCGACTCCCGGCGTTACAGAAACCATGAGCTCACATATGCCGCTGTCACAGTAATCCTTGACACACCTGGGTAAAAGATCAAGTGGAGGGGTGAGTGGTACTGGGCAGGTCCTGGATGGATAAGAATTACAATAAGCTGTCCATAACTGAGGCCCTGGAAACTGCCGAACAAAGGCTCACAACTCAGCTACTCGGCTGTAGAGAGAAGCAGAGCCAAGAAAATAAATGGCCTGTTCTCCCTTCACCATCCATGTGTACTCCAGCTAAAAGGGGAAACCAGTAACAAAAAACAGACCCAAGACTCAGGATTTGACCTCAAATTTCAGAAGTTCCACACCATGTCAGGCAAGAGGGCTCCCTTCCGCCACCCCCTACTTGGTCGCTCGTCACTTCCTCACATCTGGTGTCACCGCTTGCTAAATTTCCGAGAAAAATCCCCTGCCAAGTACAACCTCACTTCCATGAAGTTGGATATTGTGTGAAATGTAAATAAAAACAGAATACAATGATTTGCAAATCCTCTTCAACCTATATTCAATTGAATACACACAAAGACAAGATATTTAATGTTCAAACGGATAAACTTTATTGTTTTTTGTGGCAAAGATTTGCTCATTTTGAGCTGAAAAAGAGCTGAATCAAAAATATATTTAAACTGAAAAATATATATTACACTTATTTTTATTTTAATAATACTTTTTAAATGATTATAAAATTCAAGAACAAACATTAAATTTTCAGTTCAAAAATTTATTTTTTCAATCTTTTTTTATTTTCAAATTACAAAACTTTTGGCCTGGATTTAGCTCCATATGTGAGGCGGGGTACACCCTTGACAGGATGCCAGTCTGTCCCAGGGTCACATAGAGATGAACAAACACGTTAACACCCATACGCAGACCTACGGACAATTTAAAGTTTCCAATCCACCTAACCTGCATGTCTTTAAATGTGGGAGGAAGCCGGAGCACCCGGAGGGAACCCACGCAAACACGGAGAGAACATGCAAACTCCACACAGAAAGGTCACAGGTTGGAATCGATCCCATGAAAATTAGGTAAGGTATGTCTTCTATCAATCAATCAATCAATTTTTTTTTTATATAGCGCCAAATCACAACAAACAGTTGCCCCAAGGCGCTTTATATTGTAAGGCAAGGCCATACAATAATGATGTAAAACCCCAACGGTCAAAACGACCCCCTGTGAGCAAGCACTTGGCTACAGTGGGAAGGAAAAACTCCCTTTTAACAGGAAGAAACCTCCAGCAGAACCAGGCTCAGGGAGGGGCAGTCTTCTGCTGGGACTGGTTGGGGCTGAGGGAGAGAACCAGGAAAAAGACATGCTGTGGAGGGGAGCAGAGATCGATCACTAATGATTAAATGCAGAGTGGTGCATACAGAGCAAAAGAGAAAGAAACAGTGCATCATGGGAACCCCCCAGCAGTCTACGTCTATAGCAGCATAACTAAGGGATGGTTCAGGGTCACCTGATCCAGCCCTAACTATAAGCTTTAGCAAAAAGGAAAGTTTTAAGCCTAATCTTAAAAGTAGAGTGGGTGTCTGTCTCCCTGATCTGAATTGGGAGCTGGTTCCACAGGAACCAGCTCCCATATATTTTTCTATAATAAATTCCAGTTCTAAGGTAGAATTCTACTAGTGTATACTAGGTATATCTTTAAAAAAAAGAAGAAAAAAGAGTAGAATAGAGTAGGGTAGAGCCACTTAGGTGCCTGGTCTTGAGAACCAGGGATGGTAGGTTGAAAAGTTTTTTTTTTATCCCATAGGAACTCTCCCTACCCACCTAAGCGGCTCAAGAAAATGGACAGCATGTGTATGTAACTGATATTTACACAATCAGGGTAATAAACAACATATACAACAAATATAGTTACCTCATAATATTATAGGAATTAGCTTCTAAAATCTAAATATTCATACAGGACAAGATTGTAGTATATGTGTACCTAGTCTGTAGACTTGTAGTAAAATTACATTAAATTATAGCTAGTTGGCTAAGCTATAAATGATTATTTTATTATAGAAACAGAAGCTATGATCTAATATGTTTTAGGTATCTAACATGAAACCTGTTAAATTACTATAGGAAGACAAAATACATACTATATACTATCTAATGGAAACCCCAAACTTAGATACTATCTGTTGATATCTATTAAAGAACCCATTAACTGAAGAATCATTAAAAATCTACACCATGTAAAATAAAAATGTAACTCTCAAAAGTAAGCTAACTATAGCTAGATTAGCTGCAGTTAAATTAGCCAACTGTACCCTGCTAGCCAACAAGGCCAAACAAAGCTGACAACTAGCGTATAAAGTATAATAGCATGGTATAACCAGTGGTGGGCACAGATAACCAAAAATTAACTTCGATAACTGATAATCAGATAACTGAAAAGTTATCTTCAATAAAGCATAAACCACCCAAACATGTATCGGAAGTTACAGGTAACCGAGTATTGTCTCCGGTACACTTGCAACTACTAACAAGCTGATTTTGAGTTTTAAGACTACGATCGCTTCTCAAAGAATCAAAAGCAACAACAGACCCAAACAATGAGTCAGCACTTCTGTCTTTGAGCGTCCTGCCCCTGCTGGAGGCGCAAGTTTACTACATGGCTTCCAGTACAGAAGCAACAGAGAAGAGCCACAAAGCTCAACTCTACTCAATTGGTCTTGGAAAATAAAGCAATGCGGCATTATGGTTTGGTGTATAAATAAAATGAATACTGATAGAATAACTCCATTAATGTCAATTCTGTCATTTGTGCAAAGTTAAGATACATATATCTTTTAATTTTGAATAATGCACTAATTCTGAAGTTTTGCAACAAACACAAACAGATGGCATTCTGGGTAAAACCTGCCTCTGCTAACACTGATTGGTTGATTCATTCTATGTAAACCAACACGTTAATGTGAGGTGTTCGTGTGTTGGTGTTTACAGATAAATGTGCTTTTGTAAAATATGCCATTTTTATTTGTTAAAAAAAGGCATTTTCCAAAAAAAAAAAAAGCCAAGTTGTAATTAGATAACTGTCTGATATAACCGGTGTCAAAATAGAACACTGCCATGATCCACTGGTGCCAGTGCGAGTTTTGGCCCTTTTTCAGGTGATTTTTTTCATTCATGCGAGAATATTTTGGATTGCACAGAGTTTCAGGTTAATTGCGCGTCCTGCATCGTTTAGTATACATGAACTAACGAGCTGCGTTTAACATCTCACGACCACCTCCTGATCGGCGATCGTATGGTCAGATGGAAATCAAACCTGTTTGATATTGTGGTCGGCCGTTGTGAGGGTATCCCGCATCTCGCACTGTGCGTGTGCAAACACCGCAGACCTGTCTTGTAATTTATTTTATTTTATTTTTTTTTAAACTTTGATGTCTTCCATCTAGAGTTTTTGTAAATTAAGTTTGGAAAAAAAGCTTCTGTTTACGTTTTGCTTCTGGAAAGACGAGTCCAACGTGTGGTTTTTGAACGTACAATGTGTGTGAAAACATAAATCGTGTGCTCTGAACTTTTACATTGTGCGGTTCTGTGGTACAGTTTGAGCTGGAATCGAGTACAGCAATTGAAAATATCATAGTGTCTGCCCAGCTTCAGTCTGAATACTGCCATGAACACTACTGGCCAGTAGATGGCAGTAGAGACCTTGAAAACCTGCAAACACAAAATTCCAGATAACACTATGTAACACAATTTTTGTTCCTGGCTTCTAAGTGTTATATTTCAACTGCTTATGTCTAAGGTCTATGGAAAAATGACTACATTCAGCACAAACTTTGATTTTATATTTTTTTTTTTACGTTCTAGAAAGTTCTAAAAGTTTCTTGAAATTTCTAGATAATTCTGGAAACTTCTAGAAAATTCTGGACAGTTCTAGCAGTTAAAGAATATTCTAGAAGACTACTCAGTAGTAGTGAAGGCGAATCGAGACAGACACAAAAAAAGACAAATTTCAAAATATCATTGTCCTGATCACAGAAGCAAAGTTCAGTGGAATAACAGCTATTTTCTATTTATTTAAGGCATAACAGGTTAGGAAAACACACTGTGTACCCAGGAACAATACAGAAATAAAAATTTGTTACATAGTGTAATCTGTGTTGCTACTTGCTACATTTAAGATACATGGAATTTAATTAACGCAAACACAATAACGTCTATAAATCCAGAGAATATATTCACGAGAGTTTTAGGCACTAGAGTTTAATGCTGTTGTCCGTGGAGCCTGATCAGAGTGTCTCAAATGCATTTCTTATGTCGTGAACGTACTGAGATTACCCTATCACCCATAATGCACCTGGACACAGCATGTCCACACTAAAACCTTAAAAATTAGCGCATTACTTTAAAACTAAAACATATATCTGATATTTTCACTTTAGAAAACTTCAGACGTGACGTTATTTAAATAACTTGTCCAAAATATGTTTGGTTAAAATTTGAACCATAAGTTAAAATGTATGCCTATGGATGACTTGGGTGATATTGGCCTCGTATCAGTATGGGGTTTAAAGAAATTATTATTTTATTTTATTTATTTTTTGGTGACTAGTTCTCCTTTGCCTGCAGAGGATAGAGCAGTTTCTTCTACGCAGAAACAGCTCTCCTCTGTTTGCAGAGGGTAGAGCTACACATCTGTTCACCTTTGTTTACCACGTTAACGGTCTAAAATTTATCGGCCAAAACTTTATTGGAAGATAATTAGTCCAATAATAGTTTTCAGAGTTATCTGAAAAGATAATCCGATAATGAAAACTTTATCTTCGATAATTATCGGTTATCAGAACTGTGCCCACCCCTGAGTTTAATCATACAATAATGGTATTAACAAATACATATAACAACAAATGTAAACACAAGTGTGTATTAACGTTAGCTTCCCAAACAGAACAGAACCGACTATACAAGGTCTATTAGAAAAGTAGCCGACCTTATTATTTTTTCAAAAACCATATGGATTTGAATCACGTGTGATTGCGTCAGACAAGCTTGAACCCTCGTGCGCATGCGTGAGTTTTTCCACGCCTGTCGGTTGCGTTATTCGCCTATGAGCAGGCTTTGAGTGAGGAGTGGTCCCCCCATCGGCGGATTTTCATTGTCAGGAAATGGCGGAATGATTTGGGCTTTTTTTTTCATCAGAATTTTTTTCAGAAACTGTTAGAGACTGGCAGCTGGAAACCATTAGAAAAATTTATCTGGCTTTGGTGAAAATGTTGGGCTTGGTAGAGAATAAGGAGTGTTACTGTCGCTTTAAGGACGGCCCCCAGGTGGCTGTGAGTCGCACCGCGTTCCGAAGCCGCCATCGACAGGCTGAACGACCATTTCATTTCTAAACGGATGCTGTCTGGATCCGTGACCATCGTGTGCCATTTCTCTGGTTATCACAAGAGCTGGACAGCAACCATTTTCCGGCAGATTTCACTTTTAACAAGAGATTTTCATGGAAAGCCGAGCGGAGGCGTCGCGCGTCACGATGGATTCGCTACTGGAGCGAGACAAAACCACCTCCGTTTTGGTCTCACAGGACAGCTTTGAGATGGCGTTCAGACAGCTGTCGGTGGTTTTTCCTTTGAGTGATTATCCGAGAAATTGTGGATGTGCCTGGACATGCCAGAACATGTCCCGTGAGGCTTCATCACGGCGTTGCTTTGCGCCATGCGGCACCGCCGCGACGCGCGGAATTCCTCCGCACGTCTGTCTCAATGTGCCGAAAAAGTGCTGATGTCCACATCTTTTCACAATTCCTGTGCTAGTCAGACGACTTCCCGGATAAAACACAGCGTCCAGTTTGGAAATGAACGGCACATTCCACTGTTACAGGAGTTTTTGTCATGGAAAGAGGAGCGGAGGCTTCGCACAGTGCGCCCCACAGCCGCTGGGGGCCGTCCTTAAAGCGACAGTAACACTCCTTATTCTCTACCAAGCCCGTAACATTTTCACTGAAAGCCAGATAAATTTTTCTAATGGTTTCCAGCTGCCAGTCTCAACAGTTTCTGAAAAAATTCTGATGGGAAAAAAAGCCCAAATCATTCCGCCATTTCCTGACAATGAAAATCTGCCGAGGGGGTGGACCACTCCTCACTCAAAGCCTGCTCACAGGCGAATGACACAACCAACAGGCGTGGAAAAACTCACGCATGCGCACGAGGATTCAAGCTTGTCTGACGCAATCACACGTGATTCAAATCCATATGGTTTTTGAAAAAAATAATAAGGTCGGATACTTTTCTAATAAACCTCGTATTGTTAGCTATGATAAACGGTGCTGCAGCCAGCTCGATAAGCTAACGTTTGCTGTTTGGTTTAACTAATTGTGCCCCACTCCTGCATTTTTATCACTAATATAATATTATTAAAAAACAACAACAAAAAGGCCATATGTATGTATACACAACCATAAAGTGTGCTGAAAAGTATATGGAGTCAAGATATAAGTACCTTAGTGACGGGATACTGAGGTGGAACTGCTCCCGGCTAAAGACAGCTTGGGGCTCGTAGCTGCAGCGACATGTAGGCCAGGTTAGCCTTTAACTAGCTCGATGGAGAGGGATAAATTCCAGGCAAGTTAACGTTGATAGTAGTAGGCCTAGTTACCACTTAGGTAGCAAACTCATTGCAAGAAAATAACATAAAAAGCAAACAAAACCCTAAAAAGAAGACTGATAAAACAATGTTAAACTGGCATATATATATATATATATATATATACATCACACACACTAGTAATCTAACTTTGTTACTTTTAAAACTGAGTAATCAGTAAAGTAACTAAGTTACTTTTTCAAGGAATAATCAGTAATTGGATCTTTTTCAAAGTAACTGTGGCAACATTGATGCTCACAAGTAAAGTTAGTGATGGACAGTTTCAGTTCAGTTCTTGATGTGGTGTTTTAAAATCCACAGGTTACATTTAAGTGAGATGTCTGGCAGTGTCATCTTTAAAGTAGACCTGCTTTGAAATCAATGTGGTCAGATCTCAGAAAGAAATAGCTGATATGTATTTATAAGACCCTTATGAATGCAGTAAAGTAAATCTGCAAGCCCAAATTTGTAATTCAGCGGAGGAATCTTCGTTTAAAAATGACAAATTTGCAGCTAAAATTTGGCCCTCCGTGAAAACTGTTTGTACATCCGGGACATTGCCGTGACGTAGAGAGAAGACGGAGCGCTAGCACCTTCAGTCCGATCCCGCGCGTTAAGTGAATGCAGTACTAGCTATTTCTCAATTGAAATTGATTTAATCTGTTAATAATGTTACTGTTATATACATCCTGGTTTCAACATCCAAAAGTAAGCTGCAATGAATGTTGGATACAGCTCTGCATGCTCAGATCAGCGGCGACATCGACACTGGGCGACATTCTTCCCCGACCCTTACTGCGCCAGCCCGTTCGCTAGCACAGCATGTGAGCGGGTCGTTGCGGTAACCCCGGCACCAGCCCTGCCTTGTGTGAAAATATTGGCTTGCATGGAGTGCCTCCGTCCCGTTCACTCATACTGCAGCTGCATTGATCATGCAGATCCTATTTACATTGCAAAAAGTCCAGAAAATATCATTTTTATGCAGTCCACAAACATTCAGTCTTTGAGCAGATAATATAAAACTCACCAATAATTTGTTTTTTACGGGAAAGTATGATTGAATATAGATCTAGTCTGAAGGCAAAACAATCATAAACAACCTCGAAATGGTGGTAGGCTAAAGACAGTAGATTTCAATGCAACACCACTCAATCAAATGAGCATATGAGAAAGTCCCCAAAAATAATTTTCAGGCAAAAATAAAGAAATGTATACTCACCAAATGTACCGCAAGACAATATGAAGTTTTAAAAAAAGTCGATACTTCCGTATAAGACAATAAAAAGGTGCTTTTGTAAGAGATGCAAACTGATGTAAATCCACTAATTACAGTTTACACTGCTATATCCATCACGGCGCGCGCGCAATGCATGCTGGGATAGTGTCTTCTCTCTTACGTCACAGCAACGTTCTGGATGTGATGACAGTTTTGAGGAGGGCCAAATTTTAGCTGTAAACTTGTAATTTTTAAACTAAGATTTCTCCGTTGAATGACAGATCTGGGCTTGCAGATTTACTTTACTACATTCAGAATTATCTTATGTGTAAATATCATTTTTTGGTCCAAAGATCGGACTGCATTTATTTCAAAGCGGGTCTACTTTAAGAAACACAGTTAATGTTAAAGCACAATTCGTTGGAGTCAAAAGGTGATGTTACATGATTTAAGTGAAAGGTTTGTAAATAAAATTTAAAAAAACAAAGCTAATGATATTGGTAGCAGTTACAGTCAAAAAGTAAGGAACAACTGATGACTAAAACATTTTCAAAGTCATCATAAAACTGCAATGGTGTTAAGTATTGACGAGTACCCAAATGTGAGTACTCGTACGCCGTCTGGGAAAAGTGGTATCGGTGCATCCCTGCTTGTAAATGAAGTAACAATCGAAGAAGTAATCGGCAGTAATGCTGGGAGCATGGACAACAAGACGAGACTGGTCTGACTCCAAGAATGTAATTGCACATCTATGACTCTCAAGAGAGATTGACTCGGTCTCGTAAACACAGATCGGCTATTGCTTCCTGTGCATTTATACACTGCTGTCAAACAATCTGATAAGAGTTAATATGATGCAGGGCTGTTTGCTCAGTGCTTAGTAAAATGCCAGACTACAGATGGCAGCCAATGGATTATTAGTAAGTTCCTTTGGCTTGTTTGATTCGAATGCCTTTTATTGTCATTATACGATGTACAACGAGATTAAAAGCCAACTCCAAAATTAGTGCAGGCAAGTAAGAAAGAAAAGCAGCAATATCCAATAATAAATATCAAAAAATATATACGATGTAAACATTAGAAGGTAAGGTGCACGATCTTGGGTGGCATGTACATTGCAGAATAAGTATGTTATTATATGCATTGTTAAAAATTATAAATATTGCACATGAGATGGAATATTGCACATATCGTCGGTGCATGCGGGAATTAAGGATGGTTACCGCTTTGGAAAAGAAACTGTTTTGAGTCTGTTTGTTCTGGTCTTAATACACCTGTAGCACCTCTCTGAGGGCATCAGGTCAAACAGTTCAAAGCCAGGGTGGGGGCTACTTTAGTGATGTTTAGGGCTCTGCTAAGACATCGGGAGGTGTAAATGTCCATCAGGGAGGGGAGAGGGCAGCCAGTAATCTTTTGGGCTGTCTTTACTACTCTCTGGAGCCTCTCCCTGTCTGCAGCAGTACAGCTGCCGTACCATACTGTGATGCAGTATGTCAGTAGGCTCTGATGGATGCTCGGTAGAAGGTCAGCAGCAGCTTGGAGTCTAGTTTGTGCTTCCTGAGCCTCTAAGGAAGTGTAGCCACTGCTGAGCCTTCTTGTGACTGCTGTGATGTTCACAGACCAGGAGATATCATCAGAGGTGAGGACATCAAGAACACTTGAAGATGTGAACCCCTCTCCACACGCTCACCATTGATTTAAAAAAAAAAAAAAAAAAAAAAAAAAAAAAAGGGGGGGGGGGGTTGTTTGGTGCTGTGCTTCCTGTAGTCAGTGAAGGTTTTCTTGGTGTTCAGTACGAGGTTATTCTCTGAACATCAGGCTGCCAGCTTCAGGACTTCCTGAAGCTGTCTCATCATTCTTAGAGATGAGTCCGACCACAGTGGTGTCATCAGCAAACTTGACGACCAGGTTGTTTTGGTATGTCGAACTGCAGTCGTAGGTGTAGAGGCAGTATAGGAGTGGTCACAGCACACAGTCCTGTGGGGAGCCGATGCTCAGCGTGCGGGTGGAGGAGAGGTGGGGCCAAGTCTCACAGTCTGGGGTCGGTTGGTCAGGAAGTCCTTGATCCAGGCACATGGAGAGGGGGAGGCTGAGAATGTCCAGTTTTGCAGTGAGAATATCCGAGATTATTGTATTGAAGGCTGAACTGTAAACCAGAAAGAGCATCCGAACGGAGCTCTGCTGCTGCTCCTTGTTGTTTTGGCTTGTCAGTTTTTTCGCATCTGGGTTGTCACAGCAGATCTGAATTGGATCACTTTGTTGAATTGGCACAAGTTTTACACCGGGCGCCCTTCCTGACACACGGAGATTGATGCTCGGCCCTGGGCACTCCGAGCAAATAGGGTAATACTCTCCCTTACACAAAATTGAAGCGGGTGTGTAAAAATCACTTTTCTTTATCGATAATGTCATTGCAATTCCTCGAAAACTATTTGGTGGGTTTTATTGAAACTTCACACAATGGTATATGAAGGAAAATAATTCCACTTTTCTGTCTTAAAGAGGAGATAACTGGAATTTTGTGTTTAAATTGATGAATCAAATGATATTTACTTGGGAAGGTGGAAGTCCTCTGAAATGATGCGAATAGTTTGGGGGAAATTTTCTACAGCATGTAACTCATGAATCACAGAAATCACATTTTCACATCTTTGAAAATATATTATGACTTTTACTTTGCTTACCCATGAATGTCACTTCATGGCCATCAAAATGGTGGCTAAATGCTGCCAGATATACCCGTAATTAGACATTTTCCCTCTCCGCTGTCCACTGCAGCTGTTTGACTTAATCGTATTTTTATTTTATTTTTTCCAGTTTCAACATGCAATGTCTGAAAACTCCAGTTGTTGCAGGTTTCCAGATCCTTTTCGCAAAACGTTTTTCCAAATGCTGTGGCTAATCTCCTTTTTATCCTTCCATGTGTAGCAAATGACTGTATTTGTACAGGTCTGTCCGTGCAATAGTATACAAATAATGAATGTTTATATGTTTAGTGGCACAAATATTTCCTGAGGTGAAAGCTGGAATGGAGCATTCAACGAGGCAAATTGAAAGAATGAAAAAACATTCATTATTTGTTTTATATAACGGCTAAAATAGGTCCTTGTCATTTGATATTCATGCACGGTGGCAATAACACATTTCATATAGCACCATAATTGCATGCTAAAAAAGAGCTACTGACAAGGATCCCCTCAGCTGTTATATAATAGGAACTGCCAGTGTTAAAAAACATTGCAGTGGATAAAACATTGACTTACAGTTACAAGTGAATATTACTCACTCTTGTACTTTTTTGTGTGTTGAGAGAGCCGAACCGGCTTTGCTGAAGATGAGCGTTCTCCTGCATTAGAGCTAGATGTGTGGAATGATGGACCTCCCTAATGGCCAATCAAGCATCACCACCAGCACTGCTGCCACAGTCTCTGAGGTGACTCACCTGACTTTTTGTTTTTAAGGTTGATTTTGCTTACCCTTCACTTACCATTTTCAGCAATAGTCTGTCTTTGGTGTATTGGTGTGTTATTTAGGAACATTGTCTCTCCCTGCCCATCTGAGATATACCTGTGATGTACATCTGTGTTACCACATCACTTTGGTTTAATAGATGTGTTGCTAAAGTCACCATATTCAGTACATTTCCTCAATCTTGCATGTCAGCCTCGTTTTGGCTGTCGCCTTAAAGTTTATTCTATTTATTAATGTATCTCCCCCCCCCCCCTTTTTTTTATTTAATTTTTGTTATTCTTAGAAGAGCAGCAGTTCAGATCTCTCAGCGATAAAGGTTCCTCGGAGCTGAGAAGAGTTTTGATGCTGTTGTCTTTGACGTGCTGATGGTTACTCCCGAAGAATATGCAGTAAGTTGTGTATAAGTGTGACTGACAATATATCTTTGTCTGGGTATGCCAGTGAATTCAGACCAGATGAAACTGTAGAGGATGAAATGGGGTCAGAGTGTTGATCAGAACTAATTGATGTTTAGCAGTGCCAAGCAGATACTGATTGCTTTTTCTAAACTGGATGTGAAAACTTTCCATGGGGCAATCCTTTATCAGGAGCCACATTACTATGTGAAGTACCTGCTCCGTGTTGTCCTCCTACAGTTTGTGCTGAAACTTTTTTTTCTTTCATGGCTGTAGTAGTTTTAAGGTCCAGTTGTATTGCTACCTGCCCAATTCAGTCACTAGAGGGCAGCCTCTCCATTGATTTGAGTCTTGCCTTAAAATTTTTAGTGGATGCATCAAAGCAGCAAGCCTCAGATATAAGGAATTGTGACAGCAGTACAGTGATCGAGACACTGGACACACTCCCACATCTGGAGTATACAGCTTCCAGAAACAATAATGTTCCTGATTATACATCACTTCTGTAGGGTATCTTGTTCAACATTCTGAACAATGATCATTTGACAATTTTGACCCTACCTTCAGTTTAGATAATGTCTGTCTTAAATGGTTTTGTTTTGTTGTCCATTTATGGAACATTGCTTGCCTCACCTATATCCTATCACCACCTGGAATGGAAATATCATGCATGTATTTGTTTCATCATGTCAGGATTTTTGCAGTTCATTTTTTTTCTTACTCTACATTTGGATTATTGGGAAACTGTATGCTGGTGCTGCCAGGTGTCTTATGAGGGCCCACAAGATGTCCTATGTGACAATATTTCTTTACATCAGATCCCCTTGAATTGTACATTTTATTTTAAGATTATGACCAATTGCAGAGTTCATCATGGTCAGACGCGTCCTAAGTTACTAACCTTTACTTCTGCATGTCTTGAGTAGGTCTCTGAGGTCTTCTCACTGGAACGTGTAAGTGAGTACATTTTTGTAGCTAATTTTTCTTTCAGATAACATCAGTTAGTCTTTAAAAATCAGGAAACCACAAAAAGATTTAATTTAGTCCAAATCGTGGCTTTGTTGAACTAATAATGATTTGAAAGCATTTTATTGTCGAACAACATGCTAACCTTCTGTGACAAACTGTTAAACAGTTTAATATCGCTGTTTTCTTACAATACATAAATGTATTTGAACATCTAAGGGTTTTTTTTTTTTTAGCTTGTTCTTCGTTGTAAAAGAACTGTTAAAAAAATAAATCCTTGTTAGATTTTTTTAAATCCACCTTTAAAACCGGTTTGGGAACCTGATCTGTGTTCACATTTAGTCTTGAAGATGTGCAGTGGGATTTTATCACCAAAATATTCCATTTCTCCATATAAAAATAAATAAATAAACAAAATGGTTGGTAAGGTCAGACCTGTGCTGGTGGTTTCTCATGCCCCTGCTGACAACCAAAGGCCACCACAGATTTGTGGGTTCTGTGGAAACCTTAAAATAAAGAACCTTAAGACTCATTTGTGTGTGCTTGCCTTTATAAAAGTTCTAATACACTTTTTGTTTTTAACCATACCTTTCAGCTATTGTATTAATGCATTTCCTCCTTTTATTGTAAATCAGTTTTTGACTTGTGTTCTTGAAAGGCTGTACGCGTATATAGATAAAATTATTTATAGTAGAGAAGGCATCTATCCCATCATTACAGGGACAGCTGTCCTGCCATTAGGTGTGCTAACTACAGCACAATAGTTGCTAATTAGAGCTATTGTTTAGTCACTAGCCTATAGCAGTCCTGCCTCTCAGAAGGAGGGTTCTGGTTAGGTTAAAAACTCCAGCTTTTGTTGGCTTCTGTTTTACTTCTTCTCTACAAGAGTCAGACAGAATTCGACTTCCAGAGCAAGAATTTTAGCTGGGAAGCTTCTGCGATTTGAAGCGAAACGTCCTCGCGTCCAAGCAACCCAGTCCAGTCGATATTCAAGCTATCTCTGCTATGGAACCACCTGGACAACTGAGAGCCTAACAGTAAAATTTATTTACTTACAGTGTGTTGTGTAAATCTGGCCAGACCTTCAGAATTTGCAAGCAATCTTGCTGGAGGACTTGCAGCATGACACAGCTGGTGATCTGAATGGAATGTGGGAGTTATTACCCCACCAGACCGACATTTGTTGGGATCGTATTTGAGTCACCAATGTACAGTTGTGCTCAAAAGTTTACATACCTTGGCAGAAATATATATATATATATATTATATATTATATATATAGTATATATATTATATAATATATATATATTATATATATATATATATATTAATATATTTTTTTTTTTTTTTTTTTTTGGCCATTTTTCAGAGAATATGAATGATAACACAAACACTCTGTTTCACTCATGGTTAGTGGTGGGGTGAGGCCATTTATTGTCAAACAATTTTGTTTACGCTTTATAAATCATAATGATAACAGAAACTACCCAAATAACCCTGATCAAAAGTTTGCATACCTTCTTAATGCCGTGTGTTGCTCCCTTTAACATCAGTGACAGCTTGGAGTCTTTGAGGGAGTTGTGGACGAGGCTCTCTGACAGTGAAGCTGCCACTGAATATGTCCTGGACTTTATTTACATCAATTATGAAGAATACAAACAGTATGGCGCTCTATGGTAAATCTGCATGGAGTAGACAGTTCTCAAAACTGAGTGACTGTGCAAGGAGAAGAGTGGGGAAAACCACCAAGACAACCCAGAAGAAGTTATAGGCTTATGTGGCTGTGATTGGAGAAATTGTTCACAGTGCAAACTTTGCACTTTGCATCACCCCTCTGAGCTTCATAGTGGAGTAGAGCGGAGAAGGATTTTCTTTCACCAAAACCTGATCAAATCTAGGCTTGCATCTCAGATGTACCTTCTAAGAATTTGTAGCTAAACTTTCGGGTCTTTTTAAGAAATCCTCCACTATACCACTTCATCATGAAGCTGTATAACTGGTGATAGAAAATGCAAATCTTGCACTGTGCACAATTTCTCCCAATCACAGCAACATAAGCCTATAATCTCTTCTGGTTGTCTTGGTGGCTTTCCTCACTCTTCTCCTTCTTGCACAGTCACCCAGTTTACTGTCTGTTGTCAAACGCAGTTTTTGAGAATTCATGGCTTCACCAAACCACTAACCATGAGTGAATAAAAAAGTTTTATCCTTCACTTTTTTCTGAAAAAGGGGGGGGGGATCTGCTGGGGTATGTAAACATTTGAGCACAACTGTACATAGGTGTGGGTGTTTCATATCTGAGGGCACGCTGAATATCATGCAGAGGAATAATTGTGCACAACAAGATGGAAACCCCAGGACTGATAGTTTGTAAGCAAATTGTGACGCTCTGAGAAGACAAGGAGGCATTTGTTAGATGACTCTGCGATCACATGCAACATTGGCACTAGGATCTTCCAGGCGGGTGGACCTGCTGTTGTTCTGGTATTGCAAATGTTTGTTTCAATCTGGGAGATGGGTATTACCTATGGACTGAAAGAAAGGACTTATTGTCCCACTAAGCCAATGGTGATTACATGGATTGCAGAAAGTACAAGGGTGTTGCACAGTTTTTCTATGCTGGGAAAAGTGCTTTCAGGGATTTTTTTTTTTTTTTTTATAAAGTGGTTCAGTTCCATTTACTTGCCACTCAATGACTCTAACAGCCTGGCTTCACACCAAACAGTGTTCCCCTCAAAAAAATAAATAAAATAAAATAAAATTATATGAAAAGACTAGGATTACTTGGTTTCCATTGCTAACCTTCACAGCACCAATTGCGTGGGAGTAAACAATATATTCAGGTGTGTGTGTGTATGTATGTGTATGTGTGTGTATGTGTGTGTATATGTGTGTTATGTGTGTGTATGTATATAAAGTTTAAATCCAGATATCCTGGTCCAGACAACAGGATGCCGGGCACAGCGTGGGCCGCGGACTGCAAATTAGCAGCCTGCCTTCATGTACAGCACAACAGCTGACTTAAGCTGCTGTCTGACAAACCATCATGTATATCACATTTGTAATTGCAAAGTCTTATACTTGAAAAATGAATGACACTTTAGCAGTACAGAAATCTAATGTGAAACACGACTTCCTGAGGAGATTAAACGGCACTAATGGATCGTGCGAACGGTGAGTGTTTCATGGGGAAAAAAACGTGTGCAGTCCAAAAATATATCAGAGGTGCAAAGTAATGTCAGACTTCATTTACGCCTATGGGAGACAAAATCTGTGGAGTAAATGTTAGAACCTGAGGAGGTGATGGTGAAGTGGTTAAAGCTGTGGGCTTGTGACCAGAGGATTGTCCGTTCAGATCCCCGTCAGAGAGGAAAATCACTCAAGGCCTTTGGGCAAGGTCCATAATCCCCAAGTTGCTCCCTATGTGTTGTGAGTGCCTTGCATGGCAGCACCCTAACATTGGGGGTGGGGGGTGAGAGAGTCAGTGAAGGTGAAGTATCACTGTAAAGTGCTTTTGCCATGAAAGTGTGATATACATGTGGTGTGTTTAGATTCTGATGTATGACACCTTCTGTTGATGGCTCTAACTGCTAACTTTAATTGAAGCGGAGTGCAGCGGTCAGGATCGTGCTGCTGTCGAGGTGGCTGTCGGTAAGATCATAAAATAATATGATGATTAGCATGCTGTCAAATCACTAGGAAAATAAGTTACTCCACAGAAGGTCGATTTGTGTCAGACAATAAACAAATCAAAGTGCTGCATATGTGTTGAAATAACCGATGTCCAGATTAATGGGTATTTGGTGGTACTTTTCATTGGTGTTATTAACAAAATATTTCTGTTTGGCTTGTTGGACGGCCAGGCCTATAAATACTGTAGGGAGAAATGGTGCCCAGGTAGTTGACCACTGACTGCATGCTACCTTTGCAAGTACTCATTGAACAAAACTTTGAATATGCTTCTCTGCGGCCGGTGTTGATCTTGAAGCATTTGATTTGGTTGACCAGGCTCCCCTGTGAGGCTTCCTGGACTCCGTTATCAGAAGTGTATCTGTATGCGGTGAAAGTGTTCAGACATCCATTTATCTCTGCAGCCACATTCATGTCAGAGTCCTTAGCCTTTCGTACTGAGAAACACTTGGTGAAGCTCAGAGGGTCATTAGGTCACTGGACGCAGGTGCTTGGCGATGCCAGTGTCTTTGCATGGGTACAAAGGTCTAAGTCTTTTAGGGTCTTGGTGCCTTAAGAAATTACAGTAGCTATGTGGCTTCATTTAAACATGATTGCAAAAATTCTTGTACTCTCTGTTTCAGGGCCAGATTACACTCATGGATGCTCCTGTGTTCAAAGCCATCCAACCAGAGGTGAGCCGTCCCTTAATGTACAGGGAACAGGGAGAGTGTGTCAACTTCTCCAACAATAGCATTTTTGATATTTTTGAAACTTTTTTTCCCCAATGGGACTGGTCTTTTCAAAATTGCACCGTCTTCATCTGTAAGGAATGGGAGCTCTGAAAACGTTACCAAAAAAAAAACAAAAAAAAAAAATTACAGTATTGTGAAAACATTTAATGTGCTTAAAATATTATGTATTTCTAAATTTGGATCGCTCATTTTTTTTTTTTTTTTTTACATAAAAATTAAATTTTTAACTTAATAATTAGTTTATTTAGATAAATAGAAAAAAGCTTTCACTGATTTTTGTGGAAATGTGAATGTTTGCACATTTGGGATTAGTTTTTGTCTTGAACCTCATTACATTAAAAATCTGATTCAGCAAAGGTCTTTGGAGATTGAGAGGCACAAGTACGTTTGGAAGGACTGTGCTCTTAACTGTATCTCCACCAATGCTTTGTTGAGGTACATGGCGAATCATCATGGTGACTTTAATTTTACACTTTGCACTATAAAAGAATGTTGCTCATATTTGAACATGTTATGCCAGATGGCCTGCCTCGTGTATGTATTTTCTTTGGCTGTTAGGACTTTGCTGACAGCAGTCATGTGTAAACTATATTTAAGGTTGGCCACTGTGGCCTTATAAAAGCAGCACACATACCACAGCGTGGTGTGGTGTGGTACAGTCTGATTACTGCTGGTGCAGATGTACAAACACTTGCTTGTATCATTTGCAACAAAATAAAAAAAAAACACACACACCATCCTTTGACAAGAACTGTCTCATTGTTATTCCAGGAACCACTTTTGATTCCACACACTGTTCTTCACGGCTTATCCAAGATCGGGTCACGGGGGGGCTCGAGCCTATCCCAGCAGTCATAGGGAGTGAAGTGGAGTACGCTATGGACAGGATGTCAGTCTATCACAGGGCCACAGATAGACAAACAAACACATTCACACACACACACACACCTACAGACATTTAAAGTTTCCTATCCATCTAACCTGTATGTCTTTGGTGTGGGAGGAAGCCGGCGCACCCCAGAGAGAACCCACGCAAACATGTGGAGAACATGCAAACTCCACACAGAAAGGCCACAGGTGGGAATCGATTCAATGACTTTCTTGCTGTGAGGCAGTAGTGCTACCACTAAAGGTGCCCTGACACTTGCATGACTTTGATCTACGCACTTACATGCACATCGTCGTGACGATCCCACCTGCTGTGTGCTTGGCTGGACCGCCATGCTTTTGTTGCACTGGACGCTGCGCATATAAAATAATTATTTCATAGTGGATTAATCATTTTTTTCTAAGAGATGGCTGTTGAAAACACCTCTAATCGCTTCCGGAATCACCAAAGGAGTGCTCCAGCAGCAGCTTCCCCCCCCCTCTCGTGTGCTGAATGAGGTGGAGAAAGCATTTGGAAACAGTCTACAAAGTGAATTATTTGTCATATTATCTTGTAATAGCTTGGTAAAACAGTTGCATATTCATCCCTTCTTGTGAGCAGCTGTAAATTATGTTTGATAGCTTTAACATCTTGTTATAATCGTTCAGATGAGCTATGCAATCACTCGCACTCACGCAGTGTTTAATTGTTTGCATAATGTTCATGTAATTAATGCATGATGGAGATTTTGAACATTTCAAATTTTCTTTGTGCACTTACACGAAGGCGCCGCGCAGTCTACAACGGTTTACGAATTTGAGAGGAGTTTACGCTCGTGCACGACAGAGTGCATGCAAGTGCGCGGATCAAAGTTGTGCAAGTGTCAGGGCACCTTAAGCCGCTGTGCTGCCCCCTTGTGATTCCATTTAAATAACTAGAAGCACTCAGAGAGTGCAAACCTCCGCCAAGGCCATGGGGTCACTGAAGCCATAAGATCTACACGCCGTGGAATCATTGAACCTAAAAAAGTCTAACAATGATGTTTGCTCAGTAGTAAAAAAGTTTCATCTGCTGTGACTGGATAGCATGTATCTTTAGCGCTTTCCATCACAGTTTATTGCAACTTGCACCTTTCCCAGAAGCTACTGTCATCTGAGCACTGATATTGATATTGCATGTCCTTATAGACAACAACCAAACAAGAGACAAAATTCAATTTATTATTCAACTAAACTGCAATATATGAATTTTTTAACATTCTGAAACACTTCTCTAAACAAGGCCATAGGGTCACTGACCCTAAGAGATTCCCTCCTTGCATAGTGATCTATTCAACAATTCAGTGTTACAACCAGACCTATGATACATACACTTTTCTTTCCTTTATATTTGACATCCTTGACCATGAAAACATACCACTAGAACTTGGAATCACTTTTATGTCTTTATTAGTTCAAAAGTTATTGTATAAAAATGATTTTTTGGTAATGGCGGTTTTCTTCTGGATCTTAGCTCCATAACATTTGAAGCTACATCAAATCTGATGACACCTTACTGAATCAGTACAGATTCAGCTACAATTTACAAGATACAATTAGCGCCTTGGGGCAACTGTTTGTTGTGATTTGGCGCTATATATAAAAAAAAATTGATTGATTGATTGAATTTGGTGTTAGTTGTGCATCTCTAGCTTCATTTCTCACCTCACACTGACACATTTTCTATTTTCCCTATATTTTGCATATTCTGATCACCAGATCCGGAATCCGGATCTGATCATCACCAAACTTTGTTGTTTGATAGAACATTTGACTATGTTACACCCTAATTTTTTTTCAAGCCTTTCTGCCTTGTTTTTGTGGAGTTAGAAACTAGAATGTCAAAATTCCCCTATCCCGCAATGGTGAAGAATCCTTTAAAAATTCCTGGATCCGGATCACTACTAAAATTTAATCACTTGTTCCTCTTGTTATTTCCAACCACTCCGCAAAAGTTAATCAAAATCCGTTCAAAACGTTTTGAGTTATCCTGCTGACAGTCAGACAAACAAACAAATGTGACCGAAAACATAACCTCCTTGGCGGAGGTAAAAATGCTTTGCCAACACAAATAAGTGCATCATCATTAACCCGACCTGTAGAGTATTTAAGTGGTCTGTTGTCTGCATAACAGAAAAGAATAGAGGTTCAAGTCTGAGTGGTTTCTTCAAACGCTTGTTCAGACAGTGAATCCAAGCATTTGAGAAGTCAATGAATCTGTCTAAACTCCAGCTGCATGACTTTAACTCCACAGGGCCCATCTAACAGCTACTTAAGGACTTAAAAATTCAATATTTCATTGTTGTGTTTGGCTGTACTGACTACACAGTGACCGACTGACCGAGTCAGGTTTATAAACTCAATGAAAGATGATCATGGATTATGGATGAGCAATTTGTAAAGGGACACGTTGTATATTGGTGTTGGGAGAATAGATTCTTGGATGCATTACAATGTGGGTGTTGAACAATTCTTAATCTGTTCACAAATGTCAAATCGATTGTATAAATGATAATTACAGGGCTGGATAGGAACACAGATTCTGGCCACAGTTAATGAGCATTTTTCACACACCTTACACCAACCTTGCAGTTGTAATTTTCTTGTTTTTTTTTTAAATAAGTATATTTGCCATATGGATTTGTTACAGTCACTTTGCTCCTAATCATTTAGAGACTGTTGGTGTGCAGAGCAACTGCAGATGCTGTGTTGTGAGGTGAGACGAAAATAAAAATCGCCTGTTTTTGGATGATATGTGGCAGGTCACAGAACAAGAAGCTCCTAGCCACGAATTCTGGCTACACCTGAACATAGGTTTTTACTTCAAAATCTAAAGGCCCTGTAACACCTTGACAATTTAGCCTGCATATGCCAACGTATTAAAAACACTGGCATACATCTAATAAATTAATGCAGCTGTCACACCTTGACGATTAGCCAGTGTATGCCGACAGCCCCATTTCCACCCAGTGGTTCGGGTCAATACTGCACCGTGTGGTGCGGATCAGAAACAGAGTGATTTAACTTTTTTTTTATTTGCATTTTTTTTTAATCTTTGTGGACCATTTTCATTGTGTACAAAATGCTGATGAGTTCATTCATTCACGGCTGAAATAAACACTGCCGTGGATGAATGGAGTGCTGTGACTCTTTAAACTTTTAGCGCTGTCATCTGATCAGACCTGATCAGGTCATCACAGACCTGAATAAGGAAAAGCTGTGATGATTTAAACTTTTAAAGCACCAGTCGACCGTGATCAGGTGTGATCTCAATGAAGTGTTGTGTGATCTGTCAGTGTGATGATCACTGACAGTGACGGCGCTTTAAATGTTTAAACAGCACATTAGTCAGGCGTGACCATGCCTGATTGATCAGGTCATCTGATGATCACAGCGACGGTGCTTTAAAGAGTTACAGCACATTAATCAGGTGTGATCACACCTGATTGATCGATCAGGTCATCTGATGATCACACCACAGCGACGGCCCTTTAAAAGTTTAAATTATCACAGCGCTTCTGTGTGACCAGAGTGCGCGACACTGGCATGAGAAACGCACCTGGAGCAGAAAAACCACAAAGGGACTTGCTTTAAAATGCTACGTTTCCAGCCACGAATTAAAATATTTTCAGACATCATTTTGAAAAATCAGGAGCTTTATGTGGAATCATGTCTGTCTGTGATGGTGAATTGAACTGAAATGAACTGGTCAGATTTACTCTGTGTGTGAGTGAAACAGTTAATGTGCATGAGGATGCAGGTTTCAGCCAATCAGTGGTCAGAATTTATGGGTGAATTAGACTTGAGCAAATTACAAGAAATGTGTGCCAACAATCACATAACTTGCCTACAACTTATGTCCAGCATGTGCCGGATGTATGAGTCACACGCTGGCGCTTGTTGAAAATTTCAGCATGTCTAAAATTTTCTGAGGAGCTCAGCTTATTAGGACGTACATCAGCGAGCTTCAACATGGTCTTAAATTCTAAAAAACTTACCCTTCACATGGACTCATGCCAGTGTTTTTTAATACAATTGGCATACTCTGGCTAAATAGTCAAGGTGTGACAGGGCCATAAAAAACCAAGCAACCTCTAAAGAAATCTGTTTGATTAAAAATAAAATAAATTCAAGTATGATGCTGACTGAGGTGACTGCGCCAGTGAAGCAGACTGATTTTTTTTTTTTTTTTTTTGTGCAAAGTGCTAAGGAAGAATCCAAGTAGCTTGTTTGCAGAGTAAAGTTAATGGTTGATCACCACAAAGCATCTCCACCACTATATATATTTTTTATATGCTTTGTGGTGTGGAGCTCAAAGTGCATTTAAAAAGAAATGCACGTGCACAAGATGAGAATGGATGTCACGCACCATTTTCTTCAGCACTTTCAAATGTCAGCAAATCAACAGTGCACCTTTCACCTTTTTCACATTGCACATTCCTGTTTTTAATCATTCTGACACAAGTACAGTACATTATTAGTGCAGCACAGTGAATGTGCATATGCCTGTGCATTGCAGTGAGGTGCAAGTACAGTACATTATTAGTGCAGCACAGTGAATGTGCATATGCCTGTGCATTGCAGTGAGGTGCATATTAATGAATTACCTTTATTTTGCTGGAATGGTCATAATTCAAACACTTGAGTCGGAAGATTTGAAATAAAGGATGCTTCAAAGGGATGAAGGAACAGAATTGAGTCTTCCAGTAAATAAATATGAAATTGGTCACTGGATCCTTAAACTCTGGACATAATCAACTCTACATGGTGGATCCTTGATCTCTGGACATAATAAAAATAAAATCTGTAGTTTTTTGTCAAAAGCATTTCCTTTCAGACATTATTGGCATGAGTGTCTTTCCATACATCTTAGCTGAGCTCTTGCAGCTGGCTGTGCAGGACGTCAGGATGTAATTCATAACAATGCAGGGGAGGAAAAAAACATTTGAGTTGATTGTAGTTTCTGTATTACAGCTTTTGGAAAGAGGTGCCATTTTATTTAAAGCGGCAATTTGTTTTGAAGTTATTAATTCCGACCAGACTCTGACTTGACTCGCAGAGAGCCGCACAGTGTTTGGAACTGTGCCAGCGGAACAGAGGACGATTCTCATTTCTTGACTACAACAAGAGTCCCAGTTAGTGACGTTAATCCACACAAAAGTGACTCATGATTGACATATTTTAATGGCTTTGAGAGAGGTTAAGAAGCGGACTTGCCGCTTCTGAAGAGCAGCAACTCAAACCAACGAGCCAGCAGATCGAAGCACTGCTTCATTGGTTCACGCTTCAAAGTGGAGTCACGCTGCAGAAGCAGTTGATTAGACCCACTGCAGGGTCTGTAATCAGTGTAGAGAAATGATCATTTTCCTGACAAATGCCCTCAAAAACATGGCCACTATGAAGGACCGATAAGGGAATCGTTAAGCAAAAAGGCTATCGGTGGCGGTGGATCGAATCATTTCTTAACAATACCCGAAAAGAACCGGTTCTCGATACGCAACACTGGTCACATCTGCCATTTCTGTCTAAGGTTTTACAAAAGGTTGTCTTTATACCGTTAGTCATTTTTAGAAGACAGTCACATCTTTGAAAAATTCCAATCCACTTTTAGATCGCGGCACAACACTGAGTCTGCACTTTTAAAAGTTCATAATGACATCACTTTATCGGTGGATGCAGGGAATCCTGCTGTGCTGGTTCTGTTGGACCTCACAGCAGCTTTTGATACTGTGGATCACACAGTACTTGTTTCCTGGTAGTTTAGGATCATATTTGCTGAAAGGAGTTTTTCTGTTATGATTGGTGACCTCTCCTCATCAGCTGCTCCCTTGTGTTGTGGAGTGCCACAGGGTTCTATTCTTGGGCCTATTCTAGTTTCTTTGTATATTCTGCAATTGGGGTCAATTATAGCTCAGCACAACCTGTCCCTTCATTGCTATGTGGATGATCTGCAAATCTGTCTGGCTATGAGGACTAATGGGAACAATGCTTTAGCATCATCATTTAATTGTATTTGCAATGTAAAGCAGCGGCTGTCCCAAAACTTTCTCTACATGAATGATGGAAAAACTGAGATCATTGTGTTGGAGTGTTCTTGTATACCGAATGCGGTAACACCAAACTTTGGTGCTCTGGCTAATTATGTAAAACCAGCTGTCAAGAATTTGGGAGTGATGTTTGACAGCTGTTTGAGGTTGATCAGCAGATAAACTCTGTTGTCAAAGCAAGTGGTTTTGGTTTTTTCCAGCTTCATCTTCTGGCTAAAAATAAAGCACTTCCTCAGTTGACGTGATCTTGAGACGGCCATTCATGCGTTCATCAGCTCGAGACGTGATTATTGTAATGCACTTTGTACTGGCATTATTCAGTCTTCTCATGCACGTCCTCAGATTGGTGCAGAATGCTGCTAGCTTGTCTTTTAACAAACACTTTTAGATGTGAGCATATTACGTCTGTCCTGTACTCTTCCACTGGCGTCCAGTTCATTTTAGAATTGATTTTAAGATTTTGTTTGTTTTTAAAGCTATTTATGGCCTTGCACCTCCTTACTTGTCTGAAATTTTAATTTTGCGCACTTACTGTAGATCATTATGGGCATTTGGCCAGCTTTACTTAGATGTTCCGAGGTCAAGATATAAATTCTGGGGTGATCGCGCTTTTTCGGTAGCTGGCCCCAAACTGTGGAACAAGCTACCTCTCAACTTGCGCACTATTTCTAACCTAGCACTTTTAAAATCTAAGTTAAAGACTTATTTATTTAAACTGGCTAACACCTAGTGGGAAGGTGACATGTGCTGCTTTAAATTCTTGTATGGTGTTTTATTTTTGTGAATCTGTGTTTTTACTGTTAAGCACCTTAAACACCATCTGGTGCTGTAAAGCGCTTTATAAATAAATGTTGGTTGATTGATTACCATTAAAATGTAAATTTAGTTTTTCTGTTCTCCCCTCCATTGGATGCTGTAGACTTTCTATACATGTTTGGTATGGTAAATCACACCCTTCAGAGTTGACAGTGTTTATGCCAGAGGGATGGAGGGTCATGGCTCCCTTCCAGCTTTAAAGTACAAACAGACAGCAGCAAACATTTCTTTCCTGATGCATTCAGGAACAATAATCTGAGCAGTAATATGAGCAATAATCATTTGCACAGCTATTTCTGGGCACTGAATATGAAGCGATTGTGTATAAAAGTGGCCGTAATTCCTAAATCTTTAATGCAGTATTTTTGTTACATCCATAGAATTAAAGCTGAAAGCCTGCACAACCATCACCATCTAATTGTTTAATTTCAACTGTGTTGTGGTGATGTACAAAGGCAAAATTTAAAAAACTGTCTCGTAAGTACTTGACAAGGCTATAGAGTACATTTACAATAATGTCAAGGACTGGTTCATCAAATCATGGGGCCGTAGTATCTTAAGAATTAATTTGATTACTGACATTACACACATTCAGTAGTGATAGTTGACAGGAACCCTTATGGCTTGTGGACACTGAAATGTGACCACTTGTGGGTTTTCGCAGTTAAGTGGTGCAAACAAAAGTGGACTACAGTACTGTGGTCACTTGACATAAAATAGGTGGAACAGAAGTGGGAAAACCTGCCTTCAGTGACTAAAAGTCACACCATGTATTGCTTCTACCTGTGTACCTAAAACACTTTATTTCGTGGATATCCACACTAGCTTTGATAGCATTTTCTTGTTGTTATTGTTAGCATTGTGTTACTCTCATGGTGTAAAAAATAATTGAATAAGTCCAGAGAAAAGTTGAGACTCTTCCACGACAGCTTCTCAGCAGTGCTGTAGCCAGTCAAAAAAATTGAAACCAATCACAACTGGAGAAGGGTGTCGGAAGTATAAACTACAAGTTCTGTTTGGTGACTTTGCACAACATTGCAGAAAGGATATAAACCCTGCAGCCAGCAAATTCTTTAATTCATACTAATGATCAGTTGTGCGGTGAGCTGTGGAACATCTTTTGAAACACAAGTCTCACCTGAGTCAGTGTTTGGACAGACTGTGTGTGTGTGTGTGTACGAGTCAGGGTTGACAAGGAGATGAAAGCTTTTTTTTTTTTCTGGTGGGAGAGAAGGAGCAGAGGGACTCAACAGGATCTTGGCAGTAACAGAGAAAAATGGACCCATACTCGCATTGTGGTAGTCTCCGAAAACTCTCCGAGATTAATCTAAAGTCAGCTGGAGTTTCCATAGCTGTCAGCTTCCTTGCCCTCACTGCAGACATGATGGGAGAAGCAGATGTGTTCATGTGGTTGTGTATGTCTGCTGTTTCACTTTGTTCACTACCCTCAACAGGAAAATATTAAATACTTCTTGAATCCTTGAATTTTGCAATAGTGTTTTTACTGACGTGCAATCCATTTTAGCCCTTATACACCCTTTAAATGCCACACCACAACACTGAAAAATGGATGAATTAAATATGACATCAAAAGGCACAATACAACAGAATAACTTTGAATTTGCAAATTCTTTCCCTCCCCCGAATGGAGGGGATTGATATGAATGTGATGAACCTTTTCTTTCCTGGATGTATTATGTTGCAATTCACATCTTGATACATAGAAGGGGGGGGGGGGGATGAGAGAGCTTGACACATCCAAATGTATAACATACTGCTTGTATTAGCTGACCAGCGTGTTAGCCAGCACTAGTCCGCTGTGTGTTTCAAATACTATGAAAATTATTTAAAATGTCCTTTCCCACTAGTCGCTGATAGAGTGCCTAATATTAGCTAACCTTAGACTGGTTGTGTTTATTTGTTGGAAAAGTTGGGCAACTTGGCATCTGTCTTCAAATCCTTCTGTGCTTGCAGCAGTCTCCATCTTTCACACGCCTCTCCAGTGTTCACCTGCAAGCTGCCGTCTCATCGGGCCTCATAACGTCCTTCATCAGATCACAAAGTTCAGAGAGTCCGTTGTGTGTCTAAAAAAAGTACCAGGATGCACAAGCTTGTGTTGTTTCAGTGTTCTAAAGAGCAAATTTCTTGGTGATCTCTGCAGTTTATAGACGTATATATTAAAGTTTACCGGCATTTCCTAAAATCATGGCATCGTATTTTGTGCACAAGGACATCAATTCCGTGAACCTCCTTGCTGAGAGAGAGCGAGATGGAGCAAGTGAGACAGTGAGAGAGGAACAGACGGGGAGAGAGCGCGCTGGCTTTTCTCTATAAAGCTTATATGCTTTTATTCTTTTCTTTTCAAGAGCTGCCATTTCTCCTTTCTCCAATTTGAATGAAATCCATTGTATGAACTGAAATCACATAAACCAGGTTTTTCTGATTATAGGATTACTGAAGTGCATGTAAATACCAGAGATCAGATTATTACAGTTATTGGATAACTAACAGTTATCTGATTATTATGGTCATGTAAATTTGCTCTTGTGACATCATGGCACAGACAATAAACTGTAACTTAAAACTGATGATGCTTTTCTGGAAGAAGAGCTAAATGTTTTCAAGGAAATCAATCCAGTTGACCTGACTCAACCTACTTGGATAACATGACTTGGATGGCTGAGAATCTCCACAGACTTGTCAAAAGTACTGTTATTGGAGGGATGGAAGCTAAGCTAGGAGAGAAGCACCATAGGTTGGGTTATAGATGTTTGACTGTCCAACAATCACTTGCCAAGATGTTTAATTAAAGAAAAAAAAAATCTGTTTTATGAATTAAAACAATTTATCAGCTTTGAAGTCGCTGGATTTCAAATTCATAATGGATACCCTTTTCTTACTCCTGATGTGTGAGGGAAAGGATAGTATTTCCAGAGAAATTATGATGCGGTTTTTAAAACAGCCAAGGAAATAATTTAGTGGCTTGGTTGGTTAGGATTGTTTCAGCTCTCAGGAAATTGGAGTTATCAGATTGAATTTTTAAAACCACTACCAATTGGGACAGGCTCTAAGATGTCTGAGCACTTTTACTGTGGAATGTCTCTGAACATACTGAAGGTCTGATGTAAGTCATTGAGTTGATGGTGGTGTAGAGCTTTAACGCTCCAGGTAGTCAGGTCCCCCCTACCCCAGTAGGGTTTAAAAATGTAAAAAAAACAAAACAAAAACAAATTAATAATTTTTTGACAAATGGTGGAATTTGATGTGTAAGTCAGTGCCATGGACACTAACACACCCCGATACGATCACAGATGCTGGCTTTTGAACTTTGCGCTGGTAACAATCTGGATGGTCTTTTTCCTCTTTTGTCCAGAGGACATAACATCCATGATTTCCAAAAACAGTTTGAAATGTGGACTCATCAGACCACAGCACACTTTTCCACTTTGCGTCTGTCCGTTTCAAATGAGCTCGGGCCCAGAAAAGGCAGCTGTGTTTCTGGATGTTGTTGATCTATGGCTTTCGCTTTGCATGGTAGAGTTTTAACTTGCACTTGTAGATCTAGCGACGAGCTGTGTTAACTGACAATGACTACGTTTACATGCAGCCAATAACCCTTTCATAACCGGAATATTAGCAATAACCCGGTTGCACACGGCCATGTAAACACCTTCAAAAACCCGAATATGCTCATATTCCGGTTTGTAAAAACCCGAATATGACCGCTGGGTTACTCCTTTTGTAACCCGAATATCAGGTCATATAAACACGCATCGGGATATCCCCATAGAAAGGAACATTATTTTGTGTTCTGCGCATGTCCCATCCGCAAGGAATCTTGATCTTTTGAGTACAGCAACTACTTGTATGTGGCGCGCGCAACCCACCGGACACCACAGAAGCAGAGGTAAACAAGTATGGCAAAATGCAGACGCAGCAGCACAGCACCACACTTTTGGAGCGAGGAGGAAACAGAGTATCGTTATATTAGTATCGTGAAAGACATGAATATAATGTCTTTTATTGACGGTAGAAAGAGGAAGAAGAAACGGAAATGACGCATATTTGCATCATGACATTCTCCGTGCGTCTGGACGTTGTCCATGCGTCGCTGTTTAGATGGGGATATTCCAAATGATACCAGTGACCATGTATACAGGAGTAACTCTGTCTGCTTAAGCATGTAAACAGGTTATTCCTAATGATTCAGAAACCGGAATATTGACCTTAACCTGAATATTAACGGCAAGTAGACATAGTCAATGATTTTCTGAAGTGTTCCTGAGCCCACGCGGTAAGATCCTTTACACAATTATGTCAGTTTTTAATGCAGTGTCGCCTGAGGGATCAACGGTCACGGGCATTCAATGTTGGTTTTCAGTCTTGCCGCTTACATGTAGAAAGTTCTCCAGATTCTCTGAATCTTCTGATTATATTATGGACTGTAGATGATGGAATCCCTAAATTCCTTCCAGTTGAACTAGAGAAACATTGTTCTTAAACTGTTTAACTATTTTTTCACACAGTTGTTCACAAAGTGGTGATCCTTGCGCCATCTTTGCTTGTGAACAGCTGAGCCTTTTGGGGATGCTCCTTTTATACCCAATCATGACACTCGCCTGTTTCCAGTTAACCTGTTCACCTGTGGAATGTTCCAAACAGGTGTTCTTTGAGCATTCATCAACTTTCCCAGTCTTTTGTTGCCCCGTCCCAGCTTTTTTTGAAATGTGTTGCAGGCGTCCATGTCAAAATGAGCAAATATTTGCACAAAAACAAGAAAGCAGTTTGAACATTAAATATCTTGTCTTTGTGGTGTAGTCAGTTGAATATAGGTTGAAGAGGATTTGCAAATCATTGTATTCTGTTTTTATTTACATTTCACACAATGTCCCAACTGAGGGAAATGTCATTGAGGTGATTCACATGTAGAAATACCATGGTGTGTTGCTTGATATCTCCTTCACCTTCAAGCCACAAATAGACAATCTTGTGAAGGCATTCAAATTGAGCTTTTTCTTTTGAAATAAATGTTGTTTTTCTTTTGATGTGAAAAAGTGGCTTATCAAAGCAACATTTTTATCTCTTTTAGACTACAGAGATTTGCTGTATATGAATGCCTCAGCTCAGTGTCTTCAAAAGATTGATGTTCATCATGCGTCTCTGATGTTAGTTCAAGGCTTTACAGTTTGTAACAATCATTGTGAACTGTATTCTCGAGTGGGATAGCCTTTGTTGTTCACCAGGAGGTTCGGACATTGGTATATTTTTGTTTATAAGGCCATGCTTGGGCTGCTGCCTTATTACATCTGTAATTTGATCATACGGAGACATGCTGATTCTTACGCTTTGTGTTCAAATGATCAATTGTAGTTCTCTGTTCCATTTGCCTACACAAAGCTGGCAAAAAGGGCTTTTGTTTACTCTGTCTACATTGAGGACTTTGCAGAAAGATTGGAAATGAACTGAACTTATTTTATTTGAGCATTTTTAATTCCAGACTGAAAGCACTTGAGATCACTTCCTTAAATTGTAACTTTTTTTTTAATTGTATGAATTTAATTCAAATTGTTGTGTAATTTTTGCTGCCTCTTGGCCAGGAGCCCATGACTCCCTTGCAAAAGAGGTTTTGAATCTCACTGGGACTTTCCTGCTTAAATAAAGGTTAAAAAAATAAATAACTAAAGCGAGATGTGAAGCAGTATCTTATTTTTTAATGTAATGTCTAAGCTCTGGAATTACATGGTCTGATTGGGGTTCTAGCTTTAAATCAGGCCAGTTTGGATGAGGGAAGCCAAAAATATGAAAATTATTACAGCTGTTGTGGTTAGTAATCTTACAAACGTAGTCTGTGATATAAATTTTGGATAAAGGCAAAGAAAAGGTGAAAATGAGCAAAGGTAAATACAAATACAACACACGCTAAGCAGTACACTAAACTGGGGGACATTGGGTGAGAAAATAATCATGAAAAAACCTTCCAGAATGCACCCCTGGCCATCAAAAACCCAAATTTTTCACCCTGCTGAGAAAGGTCTACTTTTACCAAAAAGATCCCCCTCATTTCACATCCTGGCAACAGGCCAGAGACTTTAATTGGTATTTAATAAAGTAAAAGCTGTCCCCTTAAAATATGTTTATCCAGAAGTATTTAAATAATGTGTAGGTTAAAGTCTTTCTATAATATGATGAAAAGAGCAACAACGGTTAGTGAGTGAAATATAATCTTGTTCAGCACGTGAACAATTTGCTGTTTTAACTCTCTCCACCTGTTTTTTTTTTCCTTAAATCCTCGGATGCGATTGCGAAAGGGTTTCTATAAAAAGGTAGATGGTGAACAACTCATGATTTGCTGTGAAAAAAAGTTGTCAGAATTTCTTATTTTGCTTTAATCCTTGTGACATTCACCCACATGAGTAAAGGCTCCTGGAAAAGAAATTTTTGGTTACATGCACTGCACAATAGTGGAGGTTGGTGCTGCAGCAGGGGTATTGACCCTGCCAGACTCTGTATGATCTATTATGTTTTGAGCTGTTCTGGCTCGTCTCTGTGCTGATAGTTTCCACCTCCCCAAGAACAGAACATGCACATCTGTACTTGAGGGGTACAAATTTGTTCCAAGATCTCATGACAATTTGAATCCAGATCAACCATCGACTGAACTTTTCCTTTGTTTTGTCAAACTCAGGAAATCTCTTTCCTTTAGTTAACCCTCTTGCAGCAAATATTTTCAGTCCCACTTATTTTTATTCAGGCTTGACTTTTTAAATCAACATTATTTCCCATTTGTTGGTTAGTGGTCCCTCTAATATACTGTAGTTTGAGATGCAGTACTTTAACATATGGGTTACATTATACAATTATACACCTGTAAACATTTGTGCATGAAAGGATAATTGCACAAGATGTGAGTGTGTGAGAGAGAGAGAGAGAGAGATGCTTATAGAGATCTACAGTATTGACCTTATCGACACCAAATTTGGTGTGGTGATAGCTTGGGTTACTGGCCCCCTTATGGGTATGTTTAACATTGTTTTATTGCACATTTAGCAGAATATTCACATTTGTTCTTTTGTACTTCTTAATTTCTGTGCTGCCATGCTGTGTCTATAAATGGCTCAACTACCAACCCATGTATGGGCAAAGACGTGGAGCATGGGCAAGACCTCACCTGGCCAGGATTAGGGTGAACACGCCCCATTTCGGTGTTAAGAAACAATGTTGGTTCAGGGGTTACTGTTGTTTATTAAAGCATATTTTTGTGGACTGAGCAGCGTGTTTTGTTTTTGATGGGTGGCTTTGGTAAGATTATTGCCTGAGTAACCGTGGACCTTTAGGGTTGGTGTGGAGAGGAGCTAACATCAGCTAAGCTATAATACTTGCTAACATGTTCATGTTACTAACATAAATGACAAGAAAGTTTCACTATGTGGAAATACTGGAGCACCGTAGGGCTGTGAATCTCGTCACTGACGATTTGATACGATACATCTTGCGATACATGACACGATGCGATATGCTTCACCCCTTTCCCGATTCTATGCGATTTTAATTGTATTTGATGGCTATTCATCACAATGCCATACAATGCGATTTGGTACAATATGATGCGATTCAACACAATGCAAATAAATTATACCAAACATTTTATGTAATTCGAACATAAGAAGCTTCAATTCAGTATACTATGGTATTTTTCTTCTTCGTCTGATTCCACTAGAAGCAGAGGATTTGTTTTTCTCCTTATAAGCAGCAAAATGACCAGATTCAACGTTAATGAACAGGAATCGGTTTCCTCATATTTGGAACCTGTTTTTAATCACACTGTCAAAAGTTAAACCGTACAGTAAACAGTAATGCTGCATTTACACATAACGGCAAGTCACGAATGCCATGAAGTATACATTCTTGGCCGCTGATCATGAATGTGATGATTTGAGGCAGAGGCGTCAGGAGTCCTCAGGAACTGCTGCAACCTGTTACCACGTGTTACGATTAATGGCATGTGTTGCTGGAGAATTATCAGTAACCATTACGCACGGTCAAGAATAATGTTTCGCGTTGCGCGTAACAGCGCATCGTTAAGTTCTGTCACGTGAATGAGGCGAATTGTCTCCACACACACTCACCCATATTCATCCAACTGTCAGCTGCGGAACAATTCAGATCACTCTAGTTTTTCCTCAACAGCCACAGCAGAAGAACTTTGTGACTGCATGCTTTGTTGGGTTCTGTGCCATGGAGTGGCGCAGTGGAGGAGATGGAGAGAGCCAAATGTGTGGCTCCACGCGGCTCTCGTCTCGCTCGTTTTCCCAGACATTAGCAGCAGCAGCAGGTGGAACACCTGCAGGAGCGCGCTGAGAAGCATTGGAACAAGACTTTTAGCCGACTTGGCGTCACTGTCCTCCTTCAGCATCCTGCAGCAATCAAACTGAATGTGGTGCAGCAGGGTTTAATTGTGCGCATGTCAGAAAAGAACGCTGTCACGCTCTATTAAGGATCACTACTCATTAAGACGGCTCAATATGCTCAGTTGCGACCTCCATGACATGAGGCGAAATGAGGGTGGTGCGTGACATTTGTGGAAGATTTTTTGACAGTCACAAACATGCTCCAAGAAAATCACGAATATCATGTACCAACACGTGCTATTAAGAAACCTATTCAGATGCGTTAAGTCACATTAAGAATGTCAGGAATGTGCCAAGAATGACGCAAATATGACATTCATAACGTGTCTTGCCTATGTGTAAACGCACCTTTAGACAGCATCACTCTCAGTGAGTGACTTAGTGTGCAATGTCCATATTCCTGTCTGCCAGACAGACACTAATATGAACTCTTCGGGAGGTAGGCTAATAAAATAGTGAGAAGCAGAAAGCATTAAGATATTTAATATGAATAATACAAATATTAATAACCTTTCACAATTAGGACTTTTACAATTGCTTGTGCAAAGAAAGATGCAAGCTGTTATTTGGCAGTCGTAGCTGCTGTAAACAAACCACTCTCACCGAGTCATGTTCAATGTCCATAAGACAAACAAAAGTAATTTTGAAATGCTTTTCTCACCAGTTCTGCTGGAGCTCAGTTTATAATCTGTCTCAGAGGAATCAGATTTGGGGAGACCAACTGCAGTGGTATCGATACTGTGCTTTCTCTTCAAGTGAGTCCCTAAGATTGTCATACTGCCAGTGTAAGGTTTAGCAGCATGGCATTCTTTACAAATGACCTGCGTCTCGTCAAAAAACAAAATTGTCTTCTTTGTGTTAGTATAAAAAACCAGCGCAAACCACAAACCTCGAAAACATGAATGAGACACAAGGTGTGCATCAGTTATTGAGGAACCAGGACACACTGATATGAAATGGGCTGCTGGAACAAGATGAACATGGACAAGGACTGACAACATGGAGCTGATGGAATGCTACTATGACAGCAGACCCAATAGGAGAGGTTACATGCAGCGCATGGGGGAACTATGGATGAACAGAAGACCTACCTCCACTCTGACCAAGAAGCACCTGGTAGCTTGATGTTCTAACATCAATAGGAGATTCAGAAGCTACAGCAGAATAAGACTGAATGCAAGGAGCAGACCCTGGTTGGAGAGTAGTGTTAAGCATGCGGATGATACCTATGACACATGACTCTACTGAACTGAAGATTGTGGCCAGACTAAAGCAGATGGCAACACAACCAAGAGTATGAATCATATGATTCACTGATTGTCCCGTCAGAACACTGATCTACTCATCATCCCGACTCCCGGCGTTACAGAAACCAATGAGCTCACATATGCCGCTGTCACAGTAATCCTTGACACACCTGGGTAAAAGATCAAGTGGAGGGGTGAGTGGTACTGGGCAGGTCCTGGATGGATAAGAATTACAATAAGCTGTCCATAACTGAGGCCCTGGAAACTGCCGAACAAAGGCTCACAACTCAGCTACTCGGCTGTAGAGAGAAGCAGAGGCCAAGAAAATAAATGGCCTGTTCTCCCTTCACCCATCCATGGTGTACTCCCAGCTAAAAGGGGAAACCAGTAACAAAAACAGACCCAAGACTCAGGATTTGACCTCAAATTTTCAGAAGTTCCACACCATGTCAGGCAAGAGGGCTCCCCTTCCGCACCCCCTACTTGGTCGCTCCACTTCCTCACATCTGGTGTCACCGCTTGCTAAATCTTCCGAGAAAAATCCCCTGCCAAGTACAACCTCACTTCCAATGAAGTTGGGATATTGTGTGAAATGTAAATAAAACAGAATACAATGATTTGCAAATCCTCTTCAACCTATATTCAATTGAATACACCACAAAGACAAGATATTTAATGTTCAAACTGATAAACTTTATTGTTTTTTGTGCAAAGATTTGCTCATTTTGAAATGGATGCCTGCAACACATTTCAAAAAAGCTGGGACAGTGGCAACGAAAGACTGGGAACATTGATGAATGCTCAAAGAACAGCTGTTTGGAACATTCCACAGATGAACTGGTTAATTGGAAACAGGTGAGTGTCATATTTGGGTATAAAAGGAGCATCCCCAAAAGGCTCAGCCGTTCACAAGCAAAGATGGGCCGAGGATCACCACTTGTGAATAATTGCGTGAAAAAAGTCCAACAGTTTAAGAATAATGTTTCTCAATGTTCAGTTGCAAGGAATTTAGCGATTCCATCATCTTGACTCCATAATATAATCAGAATATTCAGAGAATCTGGAGAACTTTCTACATGTAAGCAGCAAGGCCGAAAACCAACATTGAATGCCCATGACCTTTGATCCCTCAGGCGGCACTGCATTAAAAACTGACATCATTCTGTAAAGGATCTTACCGCGTGGGCTCAGGAACACTTCAGAAAACTGTTGTCAGTTAACACAGTTCGTCACTGCATCTACAAGTGCAAGTTAAAACTCTACCATGCAAAGCGAAAGACATACATCATCCATACATCATCATACAACATCCAGCCCGAGCTCATTTGAAATGGACAGACGCAAAGTGGAAAAGTGTGCTGTGGTCTGATGAGTCCACATTTCAAATTGTTTTTGGAAATCATTTACGTTATGTCCTCCGAACAAAAGAGGAAAAAGACCATCCAGTTTGTTACCAGCGCCAAGTTCAAAAGCCAGCATCTGTGATGGTACTGGGGTGTGTTAGTGCCCATAGCATGAGCAACTTACACATCTGTGATGGCACCATCAATGCTGAAAGGTACATCCAGGTTTTGGAGCAACACATGCTGCCATACAAGCAACGTCTTTTTCAGGGACGTCCCTGCTTATTTCAGCAAGACAATGCCAAGCCACATTCTGCACGTGTTACAACAGCGTGGCTTCATAGTAAGAGAGCGGGTACTAGGTTGGCTAGGCTGCCTGCAGTCCGGACCTGTTGCCCATTGAAAATGTGTGACCCCAGTATGCATTTTTTTTATTTAGATGTGCGCCTTATATGCTGGTGCAACTCTGAAAAATACAGTCGTCAAAGGTGATTTGGTGATTGGCTGTGTTTTTATGCCAAAGAAATTATGAAACCATACTTACAACCCCTGGCAAAAATTATGGAATCACCGGCCTCGGAGGATGTTCATTCAGTTGTTTAATTTTGTAGAAAAAAAGCAGATCACAGACATGACACAAAACTAAAGTCATTTCAAATGGCAACAAAACAATTAAGGAACGAATGGGAGGAAGCTGGAGTCAACGTCTGTGACCGAACTGTAAGAAACCGCCTAAAGGAAATGGGATTTACATACAGAAAAGCTAAACGAAAGCCATCATTAACACCTAAACAGAAAAAAACAAGGTTACAAAGGGCTAAGGAAAAGCAATCGTGGACTGTGGATGACTGGATGAAAGTCATATTCAGTGATGAATCTCGAATCTGCACTGGGCAAGGTGATGATGCTGGAACTTTTGTTTGGTGCCGTTCCAATGAGATTTATAAAGATGACTGCCTGAAGAGAACATGTAAATTTCATTGATGATATGGGGCTGCATGTCAGGTAAAGGCACTGGGGAGATGGCTGTCATTACATCATCAATAAATACACAAGTTTACGTTGATATTTTGGACACTTTTCTTATCCCATCAATTGAAAGGATGTTTGGGATGATGAAATCATTTTTCAAGATGATAATGCATCTTGCCATAGAGCAAAAACTGTGAAAACATTCCTTGCAAAAAGACACATAGGGTCAATGTCATGGCCTGCAAATAGTCCGGATCTTAATCCAATTGAAAATCTTTGGAAGTTGAAGAAAATGGTCCATGACAAGGCTCCAACCTGCAAAGCTGATCTGGCAACAGCAATCAGAGAAAGTTGGAGCCAGATTGATGAAGAGTACTGTTTGTCACTCATTAAGTCCATGCCTCAGAGACTGCAAGCTGTTATAAAAGCCAGAGGTGGTGCAACAAAATACTAGTGATGTGTTGGCGCGTTCTTTTGTTTTTCATGATTCCCTAATTTTTTCCTCAGAATTGAGTGATTCCATATTTTTTTCCCTCTGCTTGGTCTAAAAAAGTAACCGCAATTACCACAACTACCACAATTTTTTTTTCCTGATTTCTTATACTGTTTCTTAAAGCCAGAAAGTTGCCATTTGAAATGACTTTAGTTTTGTGTCCATGTCTGTGATCTGCTTTTTTCTGCAAAATTAAACAACTGAATGAACATCCTCTGAGGCCGGTGATTCCATAATTTTTGCCAGGGGTTGTATTTGCTAACCCGGTCATTTGCAGCTGTTCAGTGCACAGGCTGCCTACATTTGACAGGGGTGTGTGTGTGTGTGTGTTTGTCTGTCTGTTCACTGTCTGTGTGTGTTTGTCTGTCTGTTCATTTGCTAATGTTACACCGTGGTTCACAATAGTGTGGTATCAAATTATCAGTGCTCTCAAAGTCTCACCCACTTTCAGTCTTTCCAGTCAAATCAGTCTGACAGCAAATCTCACAAAGTCCCCTTTCATTTGGAAATATGTTACGTAATGTATGCTAAAGATGTTCCAGTTATCAGTGAACTTTTAAGAATGTGGCTATTTGTCTCTTGTAACACCTACTTTTAGCTTCATAAGAATCTGTTAACTCTGTAACTTAAAAATTCAAGAAGCAGCCAGAATTGACTTTTGTTTCCACAGGCATACAACATACGAGGTCTGTGAGAAAATCCGACCTTTTTATTTTATGCACAAAATGTATGCATTTGATTCATATGTTTTTACGTCAGCCAAGCTTGAAGTTTTTCCATGCCTGTCGGTTGCGTCATTCACCTGTGGGCAGGCTTTGAGTGAGCACTGTGTTAGAGTGTTAAAGGACAAGTTGGGACATGCCTATCTCGGCTTTCAGTGCTTACCAGTCGAGTGAGTATAAGAGAAATTGTGGAGAGCTGGGCTTGTCCCAACTTGTCCTTTAACACTCCGAAACGGAGGTGTTCCTTGTTTCGCTCCATCAGCGGCTCCGTTGTGACGCGCGAAGCCTCCGCGCGGCTTTCCATGACAAAATCTCTTGTTAAAAGTGAAATCTGCCGGAAAACGGCTGATGTCCAGCTCTTGTGATAACGAGAGAAATTGCACACGATGGTCCCGGCTCCACACAGCGATCCGTTTAGAAATGATGTGGTGGTTTCTGCCTCTCGATGGCAGCTCGGAGCGCGGCGTGTCGTGCGCCATTGTGGGCAGTCCTTAAAGCTGTAGTAACACTCCTTATTCTCTGTGAAGCCCGTAAAATTTTCACCGAAACCAGATAAATTTTTCGAATGGTTTCCAGCTGCCTGTCTCTAACAGTTTCTGAAAAAATTCTGATGGAAAAAAAGCCCAAATCATTCCGCCATTTCCTCGCAATGAAACGACGAGAGGGGTGGACCAGTGCTCACTCAAAGCCTGCCCACAGGCGAATGACGCAACCGACAGGCGTGGAAAAACTCATGCATGCGCATGAAGGTTCAAGCTTTGCTGACGTAAAAACATATGAATCAAATCCATATATTTTTTGCATAAAATAAAAAGGTCAGATTCTCTTCTCACAGACCTCGTATATACACCAGTAATGTCAACATTACAGCCATCTTTGAGGAACTCCATAGGACTCGCTTAATATAAATCTTGTGTCAAATTAAGATAGAAATGCATACTGTGATAGCCCAGAGTAAAGGGGAGCAGCTGAAAGATGAGGAGGAAACCAACCAAGCGTAAATAAGGCAGCTGGCCTTGCTTAGTTCTTCTCAGGTCCTAGAGTAGAGGGATGTCCCGATTAGTGCCACATAAATGGCTCTGCCCACCTCAGAAACCAAGTCCAGGTGCTCCACTGTACAATCTAGTGTAATCTTATCTAGTGTAGCTTATTGAAAGTTTGTGGTCTGTGTCTGCAAGGATCCGCATGTCTGCTGTTCCACTGACCTGGGTGGTCAGGTGGCCTTATTTGTGAGTGACATAAATACCCATATACTTCTCATTAGACTCACAAAAGAAGGGAAGTGCTTATTTGAAGACATCTAGTGTTAAACAACCAGAAATGGGCAAGAATCCTGTCTGTTCAATTTCTCTCTTTATTTATTTAATACAAGTTTTTGACATCCTGTGTGTCTTATAAGTATTTGATCCACTGTCAATTTAGCAAAATTTCCCACCTACAAAGAATGGAGAGGTGTGTAATGTTTATCGTAGGCACACTTGAACATGAGAGACAGAAGCTAAAAAAACAAAAAAAAAAACAAAATCACATTGTATGATTTTTAAATAATTTGCATTTTATTGTATGAAATAAGTATGTGATACAATAGAAAAACAGACCTTAGTAGTTGGTACAGAAACCTTTGTTTGTAATTACAGAGGTCAAATGTTTCCTGTAGTTCTAAACCAAGTTTGCACATTGCAACAGGGATTTTGGTCCACTCTTCCATACAGATCTTCTCCAGATCTTTCAGGTTTGGAGTTTCAGCTCCCTCCAAACATTTTCTATCGAGTTCAAGTCTAGAGACTGGCTAGGCCACTCCAGGACCTTGAAATACTTCTTACGGAGCTCCTCCTTTGTTGCCCTGGCTGTGTGTTTGGGGTCATTGTTATGTTGGAAGACCCAGCCACAACCAGTCTTCAATGTTCTTTCTGAAGGAAGGAAGTTGTTTGCCAAAACCTCACAATACATGACCCCATCGATCCTCCCTTCAATACGGTGCAGTCGTCCTGTTCCCTTTGCAGAAAATCACCCCCAATAATGATGTTTCCACCGCTATGCTTCACGGTTGGGACGATGTTCTTGGGGTTGTTCTCATCCTCCAAACACAGCGAGTGGAGTTGATACCAAAAGCTCTATTCGGTCTCATCTGACCACATGATCTTCTGCCATGCCTCCTCTGCATCATCCAGATGATCACTGGTGAACTTCAACAGGCTGGACATGCGCTGGCTTGAACAAGGGGACCTTGCTGCCCTGCAGGATTTTTAAACTGTGACGGTTGTAGTGCAGCACTAATGTAATCTTTGCGACTGTGGTCCCAGCTCTCTTCAGGTCATTGACCGGGTCCTCCCTTGTAGTGCTGGGCTTTCCCAGAATTATCATTACTTCACGAGGCGAGATCTTGCATGGAGCCCCAGACCGAGCAAGCTGCTTGCCTGTTGTCCTGTAGCCCATCCCAGCAGTGTGCAGGTCTCCAGTTTTGTCCCTGGTGTCCTTAGACAGCTCTTTGGTCTTGGCCATGGTGGATAGGTTTGAATGTGATTGAGTGAGTGTGTGGACAGGTGTCTTTTATACAGGTAACGAGTTGAAACAGGTGCAATTAATACAGGTAAAGAGTGCAGAATAGGAAGGCTTTTTAAAGAGAAATTAACAGGTCTGTGAGAGACAGAATTATTGCTGGTTGGTAGGGGATCAAATACTTATTTCATGGAATAAAATGCAAAATAATTATTTAAAAATCAATACAATGTGATTTTTTTTTTTTAACCTGTGATAAAAATTACAGACCTCTACATTCTTTGTAGATAGGAAAACTTGAAAAATGGAAAGTGGATCAAATACTTATTTGCCTCACTGTGCACCCTGCATGACTGAAAAGTCACACATTCATTATTAGTAATGTAATAACTGTTTCTGTAGGGCTTTCCTGGGACATAACACACTCAAACAAAACATACTCCAGTAATAAAATAATGATACCAGTAATTAAAGCACACTACAACAATGCTCACAAAAATCACAAATTAAAGCGCTGGGGGGAAATAACAACTGCACACATTTTTATTGTCGTATTTCTTTATTAGTAATGTAATAACTGTTTCTGTAGGGCTTTCCTGGGACATAACACACTCAAACAAAACATACTCCAGTAATAAAATAATGATACCAGTAATTAAAGCACACTACAACAATGCTCACAAAAATCACAAATTAAAGCGCTGGGGGGAAATATCAAGTGCACACATTTTTATTGTCGTGCTTCCAAAACTGTGTACCAGCAGTCCATGTTCATCTACATCAGATAACACGCCGTATGTTGTCCAGTGACGTTTATTTGTCCATCTTGCTTATTTTTGGAATTTTAAAATCCTTTAGATGCACACCACAGGCTGACGGCATCTTGCAAAAATTCACTTCTTCACATCTTCATCCTTGTCCATCTGAGGATTCTTTTTGTTCATATTATGTCAAGTAATATCCCATATATTGTCCAATGCATGTTCATTTGTCCATCGCCTTTATTTCTGTAATTTAAAAGTCCTTATGTAAAGTAACTGATTGATAAGCACTACGTTCCGGGTAGTAGTACTGTTAAAACTCTGACAATATTAACCCGTACTCACTCTTTAGTGAGTGTGACTCCTTTAAGGAGCTGTCTCAGCATGTTGTGGTCTTGGTGACTCGTGAGCAGTTTGTGAAGGCCATTGCTTTCATTCAGTCCATCTCACAGAGGTTACTTTGTCTGCTAAAGTCTGATTCAGCCATTCATATTCTCACTCAAATGCTCTGGCTGGCAAGAATTATCAAGAAAGCATGCACAATGATTTTCCTACTGTTACATCAGTGTTCCTGGCCTTCTGACAGTTGACAAGGGCCAGTGGAGGGACTGGATCCTCCTTGGTGTGTGTGTGTGGGGGGGGGGGGGTTGGTCTCCAGCTTTACTTAATCATTGAGGACAAAAGCTGAAACAGAGTCCAGTCTGGGACTTTGATGACCAGAACTGAGTCTTTGTGTATTGTTGCAGTTTTTTCCTGTTCCAGTTCCAAAATCAACTTTATTCCATTAAAGTTCACTGAAATTACAGCACATGGTTCGTCCTTGTAAGTAATAAATAAAAAGTTTTAATACTGCTGAAATGACCAAGTTAATGATTATTACGAAGTGAAGCGACCAAAATTGCCTGACAAAGATTTAGAATTTGAAGGCTTTGTGTGTTTCTTGTAAATCACCCCCCCAACAGTTGTTGAGTAAAACCTGTTAATTCCGAGACAAACCAAAGGAATCGCTGTAGTTGTAGCTTGTTGTTAGAAGACCAAGCTGCGACCCAGACCCAGTTTGGCTTGAGGTTTTCTTTCAAAATCTTTCACATATCCTTCTTTCTTCATGATTCCCACTCTGAGACACTGAAGCATCCCCACAGCACAATACAGTGGGACCTCTGTTTTAGAACTTAATTGGTTCCTAAGTGGTGTTCTTAAACTGAAACCAATTTTCCCATAAGAAACGATGTAAAATGGGTTAATCTGTTCTTGGCCCAAAAAAGAACACTTTTTTTTTAAATTTACCTTTTTAATAGCATTTCATGGACAAAAGGCAGACAAAATACAAAGAAAATGTGTAGGATCTTACACAAAATGTACCGAGGTTCCACTGAACTCCCACTGCCATGTTTCACTGTGGGAACTGTTATTTGAATTATACGCCTCTCCCTTTTTTTCTCCAAACATAAACAAAGTCTCTGTGTTCAGAGAGTTCTAGTTTTGTCTGACCAATATTTGTTTATGAGCAATATCTACTGTTACTGAAATATCCACAGTTTTGTACATACTTTTTGTTTTTTATATGCAATTTCATTTTTCCTACAATGTAATTATATATATTTTTTTCTTTTTTAATTTGGGCTCTGGACATACCTTTTTTTTTTTTTTTTGGTTAAAATTTGCTTATTTTTCTTCTTCAGCCCTTTCAAGTCTGTGCCTGGTTTACTCAGATTTATATTTGCACTGAAAGGCTTGCACCTTACCTTTCGTTGTGCTGGTTACAATGGCAAAGAATCTGTATCTGTGAGGACGTGCTTCGAGTATGCGTAATCTCCCATTCCTATCCAGGGCTCTAGTGATTGTCTTCTTTGAGACTACGCTTCCTGACCTAGCTAAGTCATTCACTGGTGTCTTAGTAGTTGTTCTGCGTGTTGTGTGGGCCGCCAGAAGAGGAGGTACTGCTGGCCCACCACCAGAGGGCGCCCTGCCTGAAGTGCGGGCTTCAGGCACGAGAGGGCGCTGCCGCCTCAGGAACAAGCCGTGGTGACAGCTGTCACCCATCATCCATGACAGCTGTCACTGATCATCTCATCCACATCTGGAATAAAGCAGGAAGACACCTCCACCACATTGCCGAGATATCATCTTCTACAAGAGGTAATATCCTCAGCCGTTCTGTAATTGCAATATTTGTATATTGTGAGTGTTTGCAGGAGTACCAGTTCCTCCGTTGGTGAAAGCTGTGAGAGCGCTGAAGGCACTCTTTTCCCCTGAGGAATCTACAGTACTCAGCAGTGTTTGAGTGAGAGGTGGAGGCGGAATTCCCACCAGGAATGTCTTGACTGTCTTTGCTTTCTGCCAGCAGTACCAGATCCGACACGCCATGACGGTGGCCACCTGGGGACTTCGGGACTTGGCGGCTCCAGTATTCCTCGGGTTCGGTGGCAGTGGAAATCGTGTGGTTCTGGTTCGTTTCCAGACGGGCGTCTCCTATCGTCGAGCCTGCCCACATGACACCTGTATTGATTGACTTGTGCACATTCTGTAATCTGCTGTGTTTGGTTGTGTCATTCACAACAGTAAAGTGTTATAATTTGACTCCTTCCATTGTCCGTTCATTTACGCCCCCTGTTGTGGGTCCGTGTCACTACACTTTCCCAACAGGATATCTCGGCCAGCGTCATGGACTCCGAGGGGCGTCACCAGGCTGTTGAACGACCAATGGGAGAGCAGGGAGCGCAGGCGTCTGCAGGAGGCGTGATTGGTGAGCTACAGCATATTCTCACCGCCTTTACGGCTCGGATGGATCAAATAGCCGAGCAAAACATCCTCCTGAACCGCAGGGTGGAGGCTCTCTCCGCGCAAGTGGCGGGGAGCGCTCAGGGCGCTGCTGCAGCTCCTCTTCCTGCCGACCCTGTGCAGGATATAAATGTTCCAGTGGTGGTTCAACAACCCCTCCCACCATCCCCTGAAGCATACGTAAGCCCTCCTGAGCCGTACGGAGGTTGTGTGGAGACGTGCGCGGACTTTCTCATGCAGTGTTCGCTCGTCTTCGCACAACGTCCCGTCATGTACGCGTCAGACGCAAGCAAAATAGCTTATGTGATCACTCTGCTTCGGGGAGAGGCACGCGCTTGGGCTACGGTGCTTTGGGAGCAAAATTCACGGCTCCTTCACACGTACACTGGGTTTGTGAGGGAGTTCAGAACTGTGTTTGATCACCCTAACAGGGGAGAGACCGCTTCAACTGTGCTGCTGTCAATGAGACAGGGACGCCGAAGCGCAGCCGCTTATGCAGTCGACTTCCGCATCGCGGCTGCGAGGTCCGGCTGGAATAACGCTGCGCTCCGCGCCGCCTTCGTAAACGGACTGTCGTCAGTTCTGAAGGAGCACCTGGTGGCCAAGGATGAACCGCGGGAATTAGATGGGCTTATTGATCTCGTTATACGGTTAGACAATCGGTTGGAGGAACGCCGTCGGGAACGAGACGAAGGACGTGGCCGGGCGCGCGCCGTCCCTCTTCCTTCCGGGTCCGAAAAAGGTCCGCCCTTCCCATGCTCCCTGGCCTCTACGTCCCGTGGGGCGACAGCTCCCCCTGCTGATGAAGCTATGGACACGAGCAGGGCCACATTTAGACCACCTAATAGACAGAGGAGGCTTCCCCGCGGGGCGTGTTTTGTTTGTGGCTCAATGGAGCATCAATTGAGCAATTGCCCCGAACGGTTAAACACCAACGCCCGCCCCTAGAAACTGGGCTTAAGGTGGGCCAAGAAATTCACGTGGGACACACACATATTGCCACACGGCTCCCAGTTACAATCCTTAGTGAGGATTTAACCCTTCAGGCCCCAGCACTGGTAGACACAGGGTCAAAAGGGAATCTGCTAGACAGCAGATGGGCCAGGGAGGTAGGGCTCCCTCTGGTGGCGCTACCTACACCATTGCAGGTGCGAGCACTAGATGGCACCCTACTCCCTTTAATCACACACAAGACACCACCAGTAACTCTGGTAGTGTCAGGGAATCATAGGGAGGAGATTGAGTTTTTTGTGACTCCTTCTACCCTCCCGTGTGATTCTGGGGTTCCCCTGGATGTTGAAACACAATCCCCGGATTGATTGGCCGTCCGGGGTGGTGGTACAGTGGAGCGAGACCTGCCATCGGGTGTGTTTGGGATCCTCGGTTCCTCCCGGTTCCCAGGCTAAGGAGCAGGTCAAAGTTCCCCCCAATCTGTCGGCGGTGCCAGTTGAGTACCACGATCTTGCTGACGTTTTTAGCAAGGATCGGGCACTCACTCTTCCTCCGCATCGTCCGTACGATTGTGCCATCGATTTGTTGCCAGGCGTGGAGTTCCCGTCCAGCAGGCTGTACAACCTCTCCCGACCTGAGCGCGAATCAATGGAAACCTACATCCGGGACTCCTTAGCTGCCGGGCTGATCCGTAACTCCACCTCTCCGATGGGAGCAGGTTTCTTTTTTGTGGGCAAAAAAGATGGCGGTCTTCGTCCATGCATTGATTACCGGGGGCTGAACGAGATCACGGTTCGCAACCGATACCCGTTGCCTTTGTTGGATTCGGTGTTCACCCCCCTGCATGGAGCCAAAATCTTCACAAAGTTGGATCTTAGGAACGCATACCACCTAGTTCGGATCCGGAAGGGAGACGAATGGAAGACGGCATTCAACACCCCGTTAGGTCATTTTGAGTATCTGGTCATGCCGTTCGGCCTCACTAACGCCCCCACGACGTTCCAAGCTTTGGTTAATGACGTCTTGCGGGACTTCCTGCACCGATTCGTCTTCGTATACCTGGATGATATACTCATCTTTTCTCCGGACTCTGAGACCCATGTACGGCATGTACGTCAGGTCCTGCAGCGGTTGTTGGCGAACCGGCTGTTTGTGAAGGGCGAGAAGTGTGAGTTTCACCGCACTTCTTTGTCCTTCCTGGGGTTTATCATCTCCTCCAACTCCGTCGCCCCGGATCCGGCCAAGGTCGCAGCGGTGAGAGACTGGCCCCAACCTACTAGCCGTAGGAAGCTGCAACAGTTCCTCGGCTTCGCAAATTTTTACAGGAGGTTCATTAAGGGGTATAGTCAGGTAGTTAGCCCCCTGACAGCCCTGACCTCACCAAAAGTTCCCTTCACCTGGTCGGATCGGTGCGATGCCGCGTTCAGGGAGTTGAAACAGTGCTTCTCGACTGCACCTGTCTTGGTGCAGCCCGATCCTAGTCGCCAGTTTGTGGTTGAAGTGGATGCCTCTGACTCAGGGATAGGAGCCGTGCTATCCCAGAGCGGAGAAACCGATAAGGTTTCTTCACCCGTGTGCCTATTTTTCCCACAGGTTGACCCCAGCAGAGCGGAACTATGACGTGGGCAATCGAGAGCTCCTTGCGGTGAAAGAGGCTCTTGAGGAGTGGAGACACCTGCTGGAGGGAGCGTCAGTGCCTTTCACGGTTTTTACTGACCACCGGAACCTGGAGTATATCAGGACCGCCAAGCGACTGAACCCCAGGCAAGCCCGCTGGTCACTGTTTTTCGGCCGTTTTGACTTCCGGATCACCTACCGCCCCAGGACCAAGAACCAAAGATCGGATGCCCTGTCCCGGGTGCACGAACGGGAAGTCAAGACCGAGCTGTCGGATCCACCGGAACCCATCCTACCGGAGTCCACTATCGTGGCTACCCTAACCTGGGACGTGGAGAAGACCGTCCGGGAGGCCCTGGCACGGAGCCCGGATCCCGGAACAGCACCGAAAAACAGATTGTACGTCCCACCAGAGGCCAGAGCTGCCGTTCTGGACTTCTGTCACGGGTCCAAGCTCTCCTGCCACCCAGGGGTGCGTAGGACCGTGGCAGTGGTCCGGCAGCGCTTCTGGTGGGCGTCCCTGGAGACCGGGCTTATGTCCAGGCCTGCACCACCAGCGCCAGGGGCAAGGCGGACCACCAGAAGGCACAGGGACTTCTACAGCCACTTCCTGTGCCTCACCGCCCCTGGTCCTACATCGGTCTGGATTTTGTCATGGGCCTCCCGCCGTCCCGGGGACACACCACCATTCTCACGATAGTGGACCGATTCTCCAAGGCGGCCCACTTCGTGGCCCTCCCGAAGCTCCCGTCGGCCCAGGAGACGGCGGATCTCCTGGTCCACCATGTCGTCCGGCTGCATGGGATACCTACAGACATCATTTCGGATCGTGGTCCCCAGTTCTCCTCGCAGGTGTGGAGAAGTTTCTGCCGGGAACTGGGGGCTACCGTAAGCCTCTCATCTGGGTATCACCCACAGACTAACAGACAGGCAGAACGGGCCAACCAAGAGTTGGAGCAGGCCCTTAGGTGCACGACCTCCCCACACCCGACGGCTTGGAGTGAACATCTGGCCTGGATCGAGTACGCTCATAACAGCCAAGTGTCCTCTGCCACTGGCCTCCCCCCGTTCGAGCTGTGTCTGGGGTACCAACCCCCTTTGTTTCCTTTGGTGGAGGGAGAGGTCGGTGTGCCCTCGGTCCAGGCCCACCTGCGGAGATGCCGTCGGGTGTGGCGCACCGCCCGTTCGGCCTTGTTGAGGGCCCGGACGAGGGCTAAAGCCCATGCAGACCGTCGACGGTCCCCGGCCCCCGCATACCAGCCCGGGCAGGAGGTATGGCTTTCCACCAAGGACATTCCACTACAGGTGGAGTCTCCCCAAACTGAAAGACCGCTTCATTGGACCCTTCACCATCCTCAAGGTCCTCAGTCCTACCGCAGTGAGGCTCCAACTCCCGGCCTCACTGCGGATCCATCCGGTCTTCCATGTCTCCAGAATCAAACCGCATCACACCTCACCCCTCTGTGCACCCGGTCCGGCGCCGCCTCCTGCCCGTATTATCGACGGGGAGCCGGCTTGGACAGTACGCCGGCTCTTGGACGTCCGTCGAATGGGCCGGGGCTTTCAGTATTTGGTGGACTGGGAGGGGTATGGACCCGAAGAACGCTCCTGGGTGAAGAGGAGCTTCATCCTGGACCCGGCCCTCCTGGCCGATTTCTATCGTCGCCACCCGAACAAGCCTGGTCGGGCGCCAGGAGGCGCCCGTTGAGGGGGGGGGTCCTGTTGTGTGGGCCGCCAGAAGAGGAGGTACTGCTGGCCCACCACCAGAGGGCGCCCTGCCTGAAGTGCGGGCTTCAGGCACGAGAGGGCGCTGCCGCCTCAGGAACAAGCCGTGGTGACAGCTGTCACTGATCATCTCATCCACATCTGGAATAAAAGCAGGAAGACACCTCCACCACATTGCCGAGATATCATCTTCTACAAGAGGTAATATCCTCAGCCGTTCTGTAATTGCAATATTTGTATATTGTGAGTGTTTGCAGGAGTACCAGTTCCTCCGTCGGTGAAAGCTGTGAGAGCGCTGAAGGCACTCTTTTCCCCTGAGGAATCTACAGTACTCAGCAGTGTTTGAGTGAGAGGTGGAGGTGGAATTCCCACCAGGATTGTTACTGGGTGTTCACACACCCACCCTTGACTGTCTTTGCTTTCTGCCAGCAGTACCAGATCCGACACGCCGTGACGGTGGCCACCTGGGGACTTCGGGACTTGGCGGCTCCAGTATTCCTCGGGTTCCGTGGCAGTGGAAATCGTGTGGTTCCAGTTCGTTTCCAGACGGGCGTCTCCTGTCGTCGAGCCTGCCCACACGACACCTGTATTGATTGACTTGTGCACATTCTGTAATCTGCTGTGTTTGGTTGTGTCATTCACAACAGTAAAGTGTTATAATTTGACTCCTTCCATTGTCCGTTCATTTACGCCCCCTGTTGTGGGTCCGTGTCACTACACTTTCCCAACACTGCGGTCCTTTTCTTTCCAGAAGCTTTGAAATTTTTTTCTTCCTGCCTCTGCCATGCTTGTTCTGTACTCTGTGGCTTACTTTGAATTTACTGATGATACTTCTGACTCGAGTCCTTGATACTTCGAAGTGCTGTGCTTTGTGAGCATCAAAAAAACATTTTTTTCCTGAAATCTAAACTGATTTCTTTTGATGCTTTCTCATATATCACTTGTATTGTGAGGATGGCGATGGCCTGAGTGATGAGGATCTCAGTAGCTGGAGAAGGTCAAGGGGATACCCATAATCCACCTGGCTGTGACGGATAGATGGTTATTTTAGAGATGTGGGAATGGACTGTCTGTCTGCCTGGGTGGTTACCATCTGGGACCCAAGGTGATTCCATGGCGTTGTGGATGCACCAAAGCACAGCACCAGCACATGCTCTCATATTTGTCTTGACTTTCTCAAATGACAGCTCATTCTTTTACTGGAGTTTTTATATGTGTGTACATTGGAAGATAACTCTGTTTTAACTTGATTTCACAAGCTTAGAACATTACAAATTTAAAATAGATCATTGCCCAACAGTGGTTTGTGCTGTGGTTTAACAAAAAGGTCAGTTCTTAAGAGGGATAATAATTTTGACCCTGGTAGTTCTTGTGAAATAATGCTGCTTCTGTGTGTGAATTAAAGCAGTGTCATCAACAATAAAACTAGGATGTGAGATGCTGTGTTTAAAATCTTGACCCTTAATGACTCAGGACGGAAAGGACCCACTTTGAGACAATTTTTTTCAGTTTAAAAATCATGACATCGCAGGATATTTTCAAAACATTCCATTGATTTCAGATCTGGTATGGGACTCGGACAATGGATTTTTGGTTTTTAAACAGCCATAAGTTAAAAATGCTATTTTTATTGGTTTAAAATGGATAGTAGATACAGGCGAATAACTCCTGAAAAAATGAAGGCATTATCTGTTATACTTTGAGATATGGCCCTTCAAAATTGGCAAGAAAATAGGCATCCACACTTAGTAGGCTCCTTTTGCGAACTTTTCTGGAAGGAACACTAACAGGAATGTTAACCTCATACTTTGAATTTTTCATATGAGCCCATAATCTGCAACATATGTGAAAATAAAGCAAGTGTGAGACTAATGAACTGGGAACCACTTGCTTATTACTGTGCATATGGAATGACCCTTCTGTATCAAAGGGTCAGATCAGGCCATAGCTTGTGACCACGGTATTTCCCCTCACAATGCACGTGCTGCTCACTCATTAGAATCTACCTTCGTACTCGTTCCTGTGTGTCCACTCAACGTGTTTCAGCAGTGATGAGGCTCAGTGTTACTCAGCCTTTGTCTTTTCCCTGTAGCTCCTCTCCCTTTTCCATTAGTGACCTCTAAATAGACTGGCCACCTTCAGTAAAATAACTTTTAGAAATAGCAATGTGACTTTGCGCATAGTCTAAGTTTCCATGTTTGCTTTCAGGAGTTGGCCAGCTGCGGTTGGAACAAGAAGGAGAAGCACAGCTCTGCTCCAAATGTTGTGGCCTTCACACGTCGGTTCAATCAGGTGAGATGTGTGCGCTCATGTGCAGCCTGTTTTTTTTTTTTTCTTTTTTTTTTTTCATTCAGTAATATCTCATGGCTCCCGTAAAAAGAGTGCAGTAAGTGAGAAAATGCCATGTCTCCTGTAGTGTTGAAATGTTATACTGTGGTCTCGTAGCTACACTAAATTGCTTGAGTACTGAGCTGACATAACTATATCCCTTATGTCAGTCACATACATTACAAATTTAAGCCCAGGCAAGTAAAATACAGTTTGTCTTTTTGCAACACTTTGCCCTCAGTTGTCCCTTAAGTCTTGGGATTCATTGAGTTATTAATGTGCCTTTTCAGTGTTGATGGAACACGTAGGATGATTTAAAATGTATGTCCCTGAGTGTGTATTGCATGTTCTTTCTATCCCTTGTGATATCATCAACAGGAAGTTGAGGTTAATGATGTAAGGGGCAACCATGCTCTGAAATAACCTTCCAGTGTTTCTGCCAACCACTTTCAGGCCCACTTCACTGTCTTCCAGTATAAATATATCTGTATTATTATACATCTGACTGAAATCCTTTGTTCTGATTGGCTGATTCGCATGTAATAATTTCAATACTTTTCACAATAAATCACCCAAAGTTAGCAATAGTCGCATTATTGACTGATTCTGCACCATTTTGGGCAACATTATGAGTGATTGCAGGCCGATTTTGTCATAACGGGGCAACGTTTCGCGCATGCGCGGGGTGATGCGTCGCAGATGCCACCATGGCGGAGAGCAGAAGGTTTGCATCTGTGGATACTGATGGGACAAATGCTCTTCTATCCAAGAAAGACAGTGAGAGTACTGCAAAAGGTTCCACACTTTTCAAGGAGTTTAGCGAAGGACGTCGGGAAAGATTTATGGAAGTCCACTTGTGGTTGGGTAATCCACTTGTAGATAGTTTTCTTTCCCCTCTTCATGGTGCATTTTTGAGCAGATGCAACTAATACTCCAACATATAGTCCAGAAAAGATGGTAAGTAAATTATTGCCCATCTATGTAATTATCACTGCAATATTACAGTGTCTCATGTCATTATGTCCCATATGTCACTGAAGATAAAAGACAGTGATTCTGCTATAATGACCAGTATGACCAGTTTTTCTACCACCAACATGTGAAGCACCATTATGCAGTTATTTCCCCATAAATCTTCAGGGCAGGTGAGAACAACCTACAAACTTTCAGAACAATGGAATACAGTACACATGAGCAGTAATGGTGCTTCAGAAGAATCCCGATAATTCATTTGAGTCATTTATGTCACGTGGGAGCTGCTGCATACAGGAGTTAACTGTCTCAAAAAGAGACATTTCTCTGAGTTCTCTCCCTGAATCTTTGGTCCTTCCGTCCATCTTGTTCACTTTCTTTACCCATTCAAATTGTGAAATTAAGCAGAGGTGGTTTTGTTTCCTTGAGACACTTGCATAGTTTGAATAGTGTGTATGTGTGTGTGTCTGAGTGAGAGATACAGAAGACAGAGAGAAAACTGAGTAGCTGAGGGAATTTATCGGTTCATTCCTCAGCTCCTCACTCTTTCCTGAAATAAAAACAAATCATGGGACTGTTTCCAGGAAAAGGTACGCAAAGCCATATGCATGTCAGACATTTTACACTTCAATATAGAAAACCATGGAATGTGGCGATGCAGACACCTAATTTATAGATGCACAAAGAGCATGTGGTTTGTGGTGAAATGTTGACCATATCGGGAATTCGTCAATGACCTGAAATTGTGTAACGGGGAATAATGGGAATAAGAAACAAAATTAAATATTTGATGAAATAAATGAGATCACTCTGTTTGTGTTAGAGGACAAAATGAGGATGGTTAATCTACCTCATCAGGGACATAATGTGCAGACAGCTGTGGGCTTTGAAATCCCTCATAGCCCTGCAGCGTTGAAACTAGCTTCCCCTCCTGTAACCTCCTCTCTCTTTGCTTTATTCCTTGTCCTCTTTCCATTCCCCCTCTCCCAGGAGTGTAAACACTGATTGATTCACTGACTCCTCTGCATGTGTAATCAGAACTTTGGCTTGCCACTCTTCTCCCTAAAGAGACAGGTTTCCAACATCATTCTCAGATTGGCCAATTGGCATTTAGGAATTACTGTGTGTCTGTTGTGTAATCAGCTGGAACCAAAATACTTTTTTTCTGAACGGATCCCCTCCCACGTGACTTAATAATCAATTTTGATGGATTGTTGTCGATAGTGGGTTTGTCCTGCACTGCTGTATACTGCTGTTGCACAAGAACTGTCTTGGCTCTGGACCAAAAAGTTTTATTGAACAAGGCAAAATGCCCTGTGTTTTCTTCCTACTTGCCTGAACTCTTTGTTGTGTGCTTTGAAGAACTTACTACATGAGTGAAATTGTTCTATGTTAGATTAGATTAGAGTAGATTAGATAGAACTTTATTGATCCCTTGTAAAGACTCCCTCAGGGAAATTGAGGTTCCAGCAGCATTCTATAACAGCACACAGGATAAGAAGCACACAATCAAAAGTGAAAGTTAAAAAGAGAAACAGTTAGCAAATATAAATACCAGACATCCTGCTCAATACTGGTTGGTACATTACTGACTGGTAGCAGCCAGTAATGGCTGCTACTGTTCCTCTCATTCCCTACCTGTCTTCCTGTTACTCCTCCTTCCCCTGAGTGAAGAGTTGTACAATCTGTTTTGTAATGGCCTCTTGGTGTTGCAGTGTTGACCTATTCCTGCATTGTTTGTGCCTGTATGCTAATCTAGACAAGCTTCTGGGTGGTAAGAGAGATCCTCCATGCACAGACGCTGAAGATCAGAGCTGAGGTGCTGAGTCTGTATATTCGCACTGCAAAGGTACACCCATCGGCGCACGCTATGTCACTGTGGCAAAAGTCGGCGTTACACATTCAACTTGTACCTTTGTGCTTTTGTTCCACGTAGAAACTGTGTGACATGAACAGCCTCCATGGGCTTATGGCTGTTGTGTCAGCATTACAGAGCGCTCCCATCTTCAGACTTACCAAGACATGGGCGGTGAGTTTATTTACCCGCTTCGACGGCAAGTCAAGATTATTAATACAGTGCTGCAAATATTTAAATAACCCTCAATATATAAACAGTTTATTCTGAAAGTAATGATTATTTTTGATCAGTGTCAGTTATTTTTGCAGATCATTTAGTCTGTATAAAACATCTGCCTGAGTGTTTCTGATGAAATATCCACCACATCTTTGTATCCCTTATCAGTGTCTGTTTGGAGCCTTTTGAATAATTATTTTGTTTTTTTAATAAGCGAATTTATGTCTGTTGTAGAAACTTGTGAGGGAGAGCTGATGTGCATTTCTCACTGAAGCTGTGGAGCTTACATAATGACATAATCATGCTCTGATGTCAGTTTTGAAATTTCTTATTCTCTGGTTCACAGACACCACTGGAGTTGGCCGGGATATAGCACACCTGCTTTTGAGAAAACAAAAGAGCAGACACTTTTACTCTGCACATATTATTTGCACTTTGTCATAAATGGAAAAGATTCTGTGCTATGAAGTTGTTTTTCTTAACAGGCTTTTTGGGTTATACAGTAGTGTTCAGAATAATAGTAGTGCTATGTGACTAAAAAGATTAATCCAGGTTCTGAGTATATTTCTTATTGTTACATGGGAAACAAGGTACCAGTAGATTCAGTAGATTCTCACAAATCCAACAAGACCAAGCATTCATGATATGCACACTCTTAAGGCTATGAAATTGGGCTGTTAGTAAAAAAAAAAAAAAAAAAGTAGAAAAGGGGGTGTTCACAATAATAGTAGTGTGGCATCAATCAGGTGTCCCCTATTTAAGGATGAAGCCAGCACCTGTTGAACATGCTTTTCTTTTTGAAAGCCTGAGGAAAATGGGACGTTCAAGACATTGTTCAGAAGAACAGCGTAGTTTGATTAAAAAGTTGATTGGAGAGAGGAAAACTTATATATAGGTGCAAAAAAGGTGCTTATATGCAGGTGCTGTTCATCTACAATGATCTCCAATGCTTTAAAATGGACAAAAAAAAAAAGACGCGTGGAAGAAAACGGAAAACAACCATCAAAATGGATAGAAGAATAACCAGAATGGCAAAGGCTCACCCACTGATCAGCTCCAAGATGATCAAAGACAGTCTGGAGTTACCTGTAAGTGCTGTGACAGTTAGAAGACGCCTGTGTGAAGCTAATTTATTTGCAAGAATCCCCCGCAAAGTCCCTCTGTTAAATAAAAGACGTGCAGAAGAGGTTACAATTTGCCAAAGAACACATCAACTGGCCTAAAGAGAAATAGAGGAATATTTTGTGGTCTGATGAGAGTAAAATTGTTCTTTTTGGGTCCAAGGGCCGCAGACAGTTTGTGAGACGACCCCCAAACTCTGAATTCAAGCCACAGTTCACAGTGAAGACAGTGAAGCATGGTGGTGCAAGCATCATGATATGGGCATGTTTCTCCTACTATGGTGTTGGGCCTATATATCGCATACCAGGTATCATGGATCAGTTTGGATATGTAAAAATACTTGAAGAGGTCATGTTGTCTTATGCTGAAGAGGTACATGCTCTTGAAATGGGTGTTTCAACAAGACAATGACCCCAAGCACACTAGTAAACGAGCAAAATCTTGGTTCCAAACCAATAAAATTGTCTCGCAGATGTGGAGAAATCATGAAAAACTGTGGTTATACAACTAAATACTAGTTTAGTGATTCACAGGATTGCTAAAAAAGCAGTTTGAACATAATAGTTTTGAGTTTGTAGCGTCAACAGCAGATGCTACTATTATTGTGAACACCCCCCTTTTCTACTACTTACTAATAGCCCTATTTCATAGCCTTAAGAGTGTGCATATCATGAATGCTTGGTCTTGTTGGATTTGTGAGAATCTACTGAATCTACTGGTACCTTGTTTCCCCACATAACAATAAGAAATATACTCAAAAGCTGGATTGATCTTTTTAGTCACATAGCACTATTATTCTGAACACTACTGTATAATGTAATTCTATCAAACATTCTCAGAGTTGCACATACATGCACACTCATCGATCTAAATGAACACACTGCTGACATGGCTGTGGCGTTGCCCTCATTCTCATATTTTAGAGCAGCCAGCTCAAGCAGTAGGAACCAGCAACATTTAATCAGGATTCTGCTTTTTCTCAGTGAAGTTTTTCAAAAAAACATTTACTCTGATGGTCATTATTCAAATCAAACTGAATTTTAAATGTTTCATTCTCAAACTTCTACTTGTTCTAAAGCTAAGTTTCTGCCACACTGTAAAGCCATGTACAGACTGAGAGATCTTCGCCAATAAATAAAATAAATCCTTGCATAATTCTGAGCCCAAGGCAGCACCATGTTTGAAAACTGGGTCCAAACAACAAGAACTGTCAATATGATCAGGCATGTACATAACTGGTACTCATGGTTCTTGTGCATGCTAAAAATAAATGATGTGCTGCAGAAAACACAAAGGAAGCACTTCATAGGATGAAAGCAATGTCAGATTGTAGGAAAAGTGTTTCCCGCTGTCTGCTGTGCATCAATGATTTTTAGCACATATGAGCACCATGAGTACCAGTTATGTGCACCCCTGAATATGATCACACACACTCTATGAACATGCATGCTCACCTTGGTGTATAATTTGATGGCAGTATTTTGTGTTGGCCAAATGGTTCATGCGCTCGTTTCCAGAGCGGAAGGTTCCCAGTTCAAGACCACCCCTGCCCTTTCTTTTTTATTTTTTTTCCAATTATTTTTATTGAAGACGCAGTAATAAAATACAGTACATTGTTAAATACAATGTCTTTCTCTTCTTTTTTTTCCCCTCTTATTACAGTAATTGTACAAAGTTACACAAATGTAAAATATCACCTGTTATGTGCATCCTTTTTATGATGGCTTAACTAAAACAGAACAAGTAGAACAAAACAAAACAAACCCACCCCATCTCAACTCATCAGTAATAACATTGATTGCTTTACATTACAAAATATATATAAATATATACATCTATACAGAATAGGCTGTATATTTACACGTATACACGTGTCGTGTCCAGGCATTGGCAGACATTCAATCTGGTAGCACAAGCAGATCTGAGAAGTAACTAATAAAGCATTGCCGTGTTTGAAAAAATTTGTCAGTGCATCCTCTTAAAGTGTATTTTATCTTTTCAAGTTTTAAGAAACCCATAACATCTTTTAGCCATTGAGAAAAAGAAGGACATTTAGCAGATTTCCAAAGTAGCAATATTAAACGTCTTGCAATTAGAGAGGTAAAGGCTATAATATCTTTCTGCAGGGAGGTCAATGCGATTGAAGAATCAGTGATACACCCCTGCCCTTTCTCCATGTAATGCGGAGTTATGTCAGGAAAAGCATCTGGTGTAAAACTTGTGCCAAATCAACATTCACTTCTGATCTGGTGTGGCAACCCCAAATGGAGGAAAAGAAAAAGCTGAAAGATCTTCTTCAATCTCATGGCATCCGTAATTCGTCTTATGCCATTTGACAAAGTTGTTACAGCTGCTTTAACATCAAAGTATGACAGAAAAAAAAATCTATTTTAAATGAAAGACTTTCACAGTTCTAGTCGTCTGATGATGTGGAGGCCTGTGTCTAATTTGGCAGCAGCCAGTGCTCTTGAGTGAGAATTTATTGTTCACTACTGATTCTCCTTAAATGTGGAAATCACTCAGCTTACACTTAAATCCACTGTCACAAACATCATCTCTGTGTTTTTATTGTCACTATAGCACTATGGCGTATATCAGATTTCAGCCTCATGCTGGAATCTCAGCTGATTAAAGTCAATGCAGAGAGCCATTTTATGGGAAGACTTACTTTCCCAGCTTTGCGTGGCTCAGCTCTTATCGCTGTCTTCTTTCTTTTTACCTCATAGTTGCTGAGTCGGAAAGATAAGACCACATTTGATCGGCTCAACTACATGATGTCCAAAGAAGACAACTACAAGCGTCTGAGAGACCACATCAGCAGCCAAAGCATGGTCTCTTGTATACCATACCTAGGTAACACACTGTTTCTGGTATTCCAAATCGTGGGATGATGTCTTACCCCCCATTTTTATTATCCCTTGTTATAATTTGGACTTCAGACGGGGGCACACCTAGGGTGTTCTAAATCTGAAGTTTTCACACTTTCTTTGGACGTGACAATCAATTTGCCGTCGTGTGGTTGATTCCTTTCACCTCCCCGTAGGAAGCGGAGTCACTTGCCTGCTGCTTCCACACGCATGGTTGTCACTAACGTTGTCCAAAGTATTACACTTTCACACAGTTATTTACACTTGCGCAAAACACTATTTACACATAGAAACACTCCTAATAATCGTACGCGTATTCTTATGCCAGGGGAGCTCGCCCTCCCGTGAAATTTAACTAATGTCCTGCATTAGGGGACTCCGCCGTCCCTGCCAGATTTAACTGCTTTTTTACAGTGCACATATTCCTACCCGGGATTTCCTTTACGTATTAAAACAGAGGAGTCCGTATCCTCCTTACAGAGTTTAACTGCTTTGCATTAACAGATGATTCTGTATCATCGCTTACGGAGTTTAACTGTTTTATGTGATCACTTTTATCCCCTACCGGTACGCGTATTAAAACAGAGGAGTCCGCACCCTCCTTACAGAGTTTAACTGCTTTGCATTAACAGACAATTCTGTATCATCGCTTGCGGAATTTAACTGTTTTATGTGATCTGATCACCACTCACTCAGTAGTTTACAAAGAAATTTTACTCACTGACTCGACTTCCTGTCTGTCTTCTTCGGGAAAATCTCGTCAACCAGACGATGCCAACGGTGGTCGACAATTGCAGACACGATCAATCGATCGATCGAACCTTGGCCAAGGATTTACGTCTGGACTTGACGACCTCCGCCGGACACCTCCGGTGTTGTTGAGATCCCGGACGAGCCCCCAGTCAATGTTGGGTATTTTCTCCTCCAAACATTTTTAAAACCTTTAACAAGACAAACAGAGTCAAGAAACACCAGTGAGACAGAAAGTCAAATTTTACGCGAGGAGTGCGGCCAGGCTGTACACCAAGGCTACACTAAAGTCTGGCCTGCTTTTCCGCTCTTTTTATTAAGAGACGCCCTCATCACATAAACAAGAAACTTGTCCTAAGGGTGGGGGTGATGACGCAAGACAAGTTTCTTCCCATAACATAAACGCATACATCAATAAGTGCAGCTGTAAGGAAGAACACTTTCAGGTCAGCACATCTCGTTCGTCTGTTGCAGGTATCAGCTGTTCTGCATCTGCCTGAAGTGTCCTGTCTTTCACACTCCTTCACACTAAACACCACATCACAATAGTCAAAATGTTCTCTTACTCCCAGTCGTTAGAGGCTGCGAAAACAAAGTTATATTATAATAATAAGTACATCCAGCTTCTCATTCCCAGTTCAGATTGACCCCAGCATGCTAAAACAAGGTTGAATAACACGTACATTCTCGGGTTTAAGTGCAAACAGCACAACACCGTTCTCATCAGAAAGAAGACAAAAGGTACAAATGTTTAACAGTGATAACATATATATATAAAATCCTTAACAGAAACCACAAGGCTGCACTGATGTTCATTAGTGTTAGCTAATCATCTTCATTGGCTGACATTTAAATGACTCGGGATGAGTATCTACAACCCCTCGCAAAAATTATGGAATCACCGGCCTTGGAGGATGTTCATTCAGTTGTTTAATTTTGTAGAAAAAAAGCAGATCACAGACATGACACAAAACTAAAGTCATTTCAAATGGCAACTTTCTGGCTTTAAGAAACACTATAAGAAATCAGGAAAAAAAATTGTGGCAGTCAGTAACGGTTACTTTTTTAGACAAAGCAGAGGGAAAAAAATATGGACTCACTCAATTCGGAGGAAAAAAATTATGGAATCATGAAAAACAAAAGAACGCTCCAACACATCACTAGTATTTTGTTGCACCACCTCTGGCTTTTATAACAGCTTGCAGTCTCTGAGGCATTGACTTAATGAGTGACAAACAGTACTCTTCATCAATCTGGCTCCAACTTTCTCTGATTGCTGTTGCCAGATCACCTTTGCAGGTTGGAGCCTTGTCATGGACCATTTTCTTCAACTTCCACAAAAGATTTTCAATTGGATTAAGATCCGGACTATTTGCAGGCCATGACATTGACCCTATGTGTCTTTTTGCAAGGAATGTTTTCATAGTTTTTGCTCTATGGCAAGATGCATTATCATCTTGAAAAATGATTTCATCATCCCCAAGCATCCTTTCAATTGATGGGATAAGAAAAGTGTCCAAAATATCAGCGTAAACTTGTGCATTTATTGATGTTGTAATGACAGCCATCTCCCCAGTGCCTTTACCTGACATGCAGCCCCATATCATCAATGACTGTGATAATTTACATGTTCTCTTCAGGCAGTCATCTTTATAAATCTCATTGGAACGGCACCAAACAAAAGTTCCAGGATGATCACCTTGCCCAATGCAGATTCGAGATTCATCACTGAATATGACTTTCATCCAGTCATCCACAGTCCACGATTGCTTTTCCTTAGCCCATTGTAACCTTGTTTTTTTCTGTTTAGGTGTTAATGATGGCTTTCGTTTAGCTTTTCTGTATGTAAATCCCATTTCCTTTAGGCAGTTTCTTACAGTTTGGTCACAGACGTTGACTCCAGTTTCTTCCCATTCGTTCCTCATTTGTTTTGTTGTGCAATTTCGATTTTTGAGACAAATTGCTTTAAGTTTTCTGTCTTGATGCTTTGATGTCTTCCTTGGTCTACCAGTATGTTTGCCTTTAACAACCTTCCCATGTTGTTTGTATTTGGTCCAGAGTTTAGACACAGCTGACTGTGAACAGCCAACATCTTTTGCAACATTGCGTGATGATTTACCCTCTTTTAAGAGTTTGATAATCCTCTCCTTTATTTCAACTGATATCTCTCGTGTTGGAGCCATGATTCATGTCAGTTCATTTGGTGCAACAGCTCTCCAAGGTGTGAACACTCCTTTTTAGATGCAGACTAACGAGCAGATCTGATTTGATGCAGGTGTTAGTTTTGGGGATGAAAATTTACAGGGTGATTCCATAATTTATTCCTCAGAAATGAGTGAGTCCATATTTTTTTCCCTCTGCTTGGTCTAAAAAAGTAACCGTTACTGACTGCCACAATTTTTTTCCTGATTTCTTATAGTGTTTCTTAAAGCCAGAAAGTTGCCATTTGAAATGACTTTAGTTTTGTGTCATATCTGTGATCTGCTTTTTTCTACAAAATTAAACAACTGAATGAACATCCTCCGAGGCCGGTGATTCCATATTTATTGCCAGGGGTTGTAGATTTCTACAATATGAACCCAGTCTTTTCACAGGAGTGCGTGTGTGTGTGTTGATGGCATTGTTAAGAGGACCTGAGCACCAGAGGTGTGGCTCCTCTTGCTGGATCTTTTGTTGCTTTAAGTATTTCTGTTATTGATAATTTTCTTTAAGATTTGTGCATTTTGAAGCAGTTATCATGAAAATTGGCACAACCATCAGTCGTTGATCCTACTGCTTGGGTATGCAGGATTCTCTCTGGTTGCAGCCCATTATCATCATTATCATTATGCATGTTCCTGTTTTAATTATTATGACACAAGTGCAAAAAACACAAGTGCAGCATAGCCAGTGTGCACGTGCATGAATCGCGATGTGTACAAAAATATTTTTGAGGAACGAGGGGCAACAGCCACTGTGGGTTTTCGAATTTTTCATTTGTGCTGCCTTGCTGCAAATATGACTGAGCTGTTGAAGAATGTGTTGGAAGTAAATTCATGATGTATCATTACAAATAATTTCCTTTGAAAAGAACCAAGTAGTTGAACACTGAGGGGAAAAAAATCCTCCATAGAAAAAGATGCATCAGCACACGCCGATAATTTGTTTCTAATCACATCTCAGCTCTCTGAATTGATAGGGAATTGGAGGGGCACAGAGATTCCCTTCCTTCATTATGATGGTTATGATAAGTAAACGCCTAGACTGACTCACTGGGTATTGAGCCACCATCCAGCAAAAGCAAAGTAATGAATTCTGTGAAAAAAACAAAAATAGAAAACTTAAATTTGGCATTCACATCAGATGTAAGTGTATTCATTGGTGACGAAATGCCACTGAACTGGGGTTGTGAGGGCCCTTGTGTTGTGAAAGTGTAGTGACACGGACCCACAACAGGGGGCGCAAATGAACGGTCAATAGATGAGCCAAAAGGTAACAATTTAATGTTGTGAAACATGCACAACGAACATACAGACAATCTCAGAATATAATTACAGTCAAATTACAAAGGTGACGTGTGGGCAGGCTCGAGGATAGAAGACGTCTGTCCTGAGAAGAGCCAGAACCACACAATTTCCGCCCCCACAGAACCTGGTGAATACTGGAGCCGCCAAGTCCCGAATTCCCAGGTGATCACCGTCCCCGACTGTCGGATCTGGTACTGCTGGCGAAGAACAAAGACAGTCAAGTGTGGGTGTGTGTACACCCAGTAACAACAGCAGTGGGAATGCCACCTCCACCTCTCACTCAATATATTGCAGAGTACCGCAGTGATTCCTCAGGGGAAAAGAGTGCCGTCCTGCACTCACTCAGCTTCCACAGAAAAAGGAACCGGTACTCCTGCAAACACTCACAATATACAGATATATTGCAAAAGACACAAACGGCTGAGGATATTACCTCCAATGAAGTATGATATCTCGGCGATGAGGTGGAGATGACGTCTGGTCTTTATGTAGTGCGATGATGAAGAATGTGTGACAGCTGTCAGGAATTAATGAGTGACAGCTGTCACTCCCGGCTGTGTCTGTGGCGGCAGCGCCCTCTCGTGCCTGAAGCCCGCACTTCAGGCAGGGCGCCCTTTGGTGGTGGGGCAGCAGTACATCCTCTTCTGGCGGCCCACACAACACCTTGATGGTCAATTATTATTATTTAACAAGTCAGCGTGTCATCCGTTTGCAGGCTCAGTTGGTCTGCTTTTTTTTTGTTTTTTTTTTTGTTTTTTTGTTCCATGGGGAGGGGGGATTTTTGCCCCTTGTATGACTGCCAAACTGCATGAAATAAGTGTAATTGGGGAGCTAATCACAAAGGGCGAGGGTCTTCAATCTCTGTTTGTTTTTGTTTTGTCTAATTATCAGGCTTGTATCATAGCTACTCCTCTTTGATTCACATTTGGAACTGTGGACTCAGCAAACAAATGCAAAGACCTCGAGAGTCTGTTTGTCATTAAAGAAACGTGTAACGGCACATTTTCCCAGCCGTGCTCAGTCATGGAGGCCTGTAAGTAATGACAGGCCACAAGACAAATGTAAAGCTAATTCTCTGACTGTATGCGTTTGTGAATAAGAAGGAAAGACTTCTTCATCTGGGAAACATTTCAATGACGTGAGACGTTTCGTTGTTCATATGGGTGGAGTTTTTGTTCTTCTCTGCGATGGAGCGATGCAGGAACTCTGATCGGTTCCTTTAAATGTACAAGGTTGTTGATGATGTGTGATGTGTGACCACATGGCTGTCCTTAATGCTGAGCAAGCCAAGTTGGCACATAAGGGAGAGACTGCCATTCTTCTGTCCAGATATTTCCTTCCATCTTCAAGCTGCTAAAACTCTCTGAATGAATGAGCTGGAGAAAGAAACCCACAGTCTTTGTTCCACAGCATCGCTCCCAATAAATTGCTGGGTGTGTGCGATTTGGCTGAAGCGGATTGAGGTTTTCATCTGTTTGTTCATGTTTATCTGCAATCACTAAACAAAGAAACTTTATTACAAGTCCGGTTTGAAATGCCAGCCCACAGTAGAGGGCTAAAATGACTGTGCATGTTTTTCCTATGTGCTAAATACACCACAGCAGGATCGAGTTCCACAAAGTGTGTTTTAATTGTGGCACTTTTTTGACTCCATTCTCTGTGTCTGCTCCATTTATATCTTTGTGCTTATCTTTGGTGATAACAACAGTGACGAAAGGGCCCTGTGGCTTCTTGCAGTACTCAGGATTTCCTGTGTGTGCCTCATGAACTGTGACCTCTTATTATGCTTTTTAGACACGGCTCTCATCTCTCCCTGCCAGTCTATCTGCATCTGCCGATAGGTTTTCCTGTTCACAAGCTAGTACCGCTGGGGCAAAGACCTCTCAGAAACTAGAGGTTATACATAGTGCACATTTTTAAAAATGTTTTTCTACTTAAATTTAACTCTGCTTGCTCTGGGCATATAGCAAAAGGACCACAATGAACCGTTGGTGTGAGTCGAGGAAAAAGTGCTAATTTATGTACAATGCCGTATTTAAGGAACACTTTTAGACTCCAGTTGTTTAAAACAAGCAGTGTACATGCTAGTGCACATATACTCGTACAGTGCATCCAGAAAGTATTCAGTGCTTCACTTTTTCTACATTTTGTTGTGCTACTGCCTTATTCTAAAATGGATGAAATTCATTCTATTCCTCAAAATTCTACACACAATACCCCATAATGACAATGTGAATAACATATTTTTTTCTAATTTATAACCCCCCCCAAACTAAGAAATTGCATGTACATAAGCGTTAACAGCCTTTGTGATGCAGCTCAAAATTGAGCTCAGGTGCATCCTGTTTCTACAGCTTAATTGGAGTCTAACTGGGGTAAATTCAGTTGATTGGACATAATTGAAAAGGCACACACCTCTCTACATCTAGGGTCCCACAGTTGACAGTACATGATTGCATTTATATGCTCCCCACCAGACCAATCATTTCAAATTCATTTTGGATTTATATTTGAATTCTTTGCCAGTCATCAAATATCAAAGGTTTATAGCTGTCACCATCAATTTATAATATGCTTTGCAATAATGTTAAACAGCAACTCAAAATGAAGACTAAAAATTTGGATGATTACGAATCAGTTGTTAAAATAAACTTTTACCTTAACTAGAATAATTTCCTTTTAGATGGCAACAAACCATGCACATTCAACAAATTGGCTAACAGAATAATTTCAGCATTGTGTACAGCGCCTGGCTTGTGCATTTTTATTTTTCTGGTTCTCACTAGAAAGTATATGTTGGGCCTCATGTATGTCTGACCTGCACATATTTTCACCATATGTTCATCCTTTATAAATCACAGTTTCTGAATGGGAAAATGTATACGTATGCTCTTTTTGCATACATATAGTTTATACATCTGGAACTTCGATTTCCACAAAACCTTCTGCTGCAGTATGTTACTGCTGTTGAAATTGACCAACACTGGAATATTCCGTGTGATGGAAACAACGCTGTGTTGTGTCTAATGACAGACAAAAAACATGCTCTGAAACAAGTGTTTTTTTTTTTATTTTTGATTGGATAGTTCAGAATGCTTGAATTGGGAAGGGGGGCGGGGGGGGGGGGGGGGGCTGGAAACCACATTGTTTTGAACAGCTTTAGTTGCATTGACTCTTCCACCCACACCTTCATTCCAAATTTTGGACCACACTCTTGCATTTAAAGAAATTGAGACAGTTTAGACCACAATGTTGGCATTTTGGAAAGTGGAAATAATGATTGTTGTAAGTTGACATCCAAATGTGTTTTGGCTGCTTCCATGTTTGCTTGGGGTATCAAATAGACTACAGCATTCCATATCATCTAGTAGTACCTATGATGTAAGAAACAAGTATAATTTAAATGTTAGACCAGTAGTTGCCAAAGAGTGGGTTACAGCCCCCACAGTGAGCTAAGATGGAACTGCAAGTAAGCAGTGAGAGCTCCAAAAAAGCTATAAAAATGTCTTTGATTTTCAATTTTAATAAAGTTTAAAATGACCAAAAAATTTTACATATTTAACTATATTTTGCCATATTTTTAAGTAATGATAATTCAAATGAAATGATATATATTAATTAAAATGTAATAAAATGAGATTTAACTTATGTATTCTTCATTTTTCTGATCTGGGTTAAAAACCGCTGTGGATTTTGCAAGTTGTCCCACCTACTAAGAATGGAGAGATCTGCAATTTTTTTTTTATCATAGGTACACTTCAACTGTGAGACACAGAATCTAAAAAAAAAAAATCAGAAAATCACAATGTATAATTTAAATTTTTTTAAATAATTAATTTGCATTTTATTGCAGGAAATATTTTATCACCTCCCAACCAGCAAGAATTCTGGCTCTCACAGACCTGTGAGTTTTTCTTTAAGAAGCCCTCCTATTCTGTACCTGTATTAATTGCACCTGTTTGAATTCAGTACCTGTATAAAAGACACCTGTCCACACACTCAGTCAATCACAATCCAACCTATCCACCATGGCCAAGACCAAAGAGCTGTCTAAGGACACGAGGGACAAAATTGTAGACCTGCACACTGCTGGGATGGGCTACAGGACATCAGGCAAGCAGCTTGGCGAGAAGGCAGTAACTGTCTGTGTTATTATTAGAAAATGGAAGAAACACAAGATGACTGTCAATCTTCCTTGGTCTGAGGCTTCATGCAAGATCTTGCCTCGTCGGGAAAGGATGATTCTGACAAAGCCCACAACTACACGGGAGGACCTGGTCAATAACCTGAAGAGAGCTGGGACCACAGTCGCAAACATTACATTAGTAACACACTACGCTGTCATGGTTTAAAATCCTGCATGGCAGCAAGGTCCCCCTGTTCAAGCCAGCACATGTCCAGGCCCGTTTGAAGTTCACCAGTGATCATCTGTAGGATCCAGAGACAGCATGGGAGAAGGTCATGTGGTCAGATAAGAACAAAATAGAGCTTTTTAGCATCAACTCCACTCGCTGTGTTTGGAGGCTGAGAACAACGCCAAGAACACCTTCTGTTAAGACTCACCGTCTGTGCTTGGGAAAGTCTAGTTTTTGGTGAATTTTGTGGACAGTGGTACAGCTGGTGGAAGTACCGGCACATCCGCTCAGTGGCGAGTATACTTTGGCTCAAGATGACCAAAGTTTACCGAGCCGGGCCTGGAATTTGCGGCTTGTCATTGACAACCACACAATCAGTTGCTCTGTCTCACTCACACACCAGTAAGCATGTTTATCATGCTACTCATGGGCAGTACACTGTGTTCAACATGGAAACAAGATTTTTTTTAAAATGTGATATTTTTAGTTCCAGACTTGGTATGCAGCAGTTATTTATGGCGCAACTTTGAAAAAAATCATCGGTCTTGTTGAACACTTTTAATCACTAGACTAGATTTTTAGCTAGAGATCTGTCAAGTAGGGGAGAATCTCAACTAGACATAGGTCTAAAGTTGCTGGTCTTTTGTGGTAGTTGTGGATGAGACTCTTTATTTTCTTTATTTCTTATTTTTCTAGTTCCTGTAAATTCCTGGGCTCTGTTGCATGAACAGCACGTTTGAGATCTCCCAAAGTGGCTCAGTGATAATGAGGCCAGAAGACAGCTGGCCACTCCACATCCTTCACTTTATTCTGCTGTAGCCAGTGACAGGTTGACTTGGCCTTGTGTTTTGGATCGTTGTCATGTTGGGATGCCCAAGTATGTCCCATTCGCAGCTTCCGAGCTGATGAGTGCACCTTTTCCTCCAGTATTTTCTGATAACATGGTTCATTCATCCTGCCATCAATTTTGACCAAGTTTCCTGTGCCTTTGTCGCTCACACATCCCAAAAACATCAGTGATCCACCGCTGTGCTTCACAGTAGGTGTGGTGTACCTTTTATCATAGGCCTTGTTGACTCTTATTTAAATGTAATGTTTATGGTTTCAGCCAAAAAGTTACATTTTGGTCTCATCACTCTAAATGGCTTTGTTCTCTGTGCTGTTTGGCGTATTGTAAGCAGGATACTTTGTGGCATTTGTGTAGTAATGGCTTTCTTCTCATGACTCGACCATGCAGCCCATTTTTCTTCAAGTGCCCCCTTATTATGCATCTTGAAACGGCCACACCACTTTTTTCAGAGAGTCTTGTATTACAGCTGTAGTCATTTGTGGGGTTTTCTTTGTTTCCCAAGCTATTTTCCTGGCAGTTGTTACTGAAATTTTTGTTGGTCTACCAGACTGTGGCTTGGTTCCAACAGAATCCCTCATTTCCACTTCTTAATTAGAGTTTGAACACTGCTGATTGGCATTCTCAGTCCCTTGGATATCTTTTATATCCCTTTCCTGTTTTATACAGTTCAGTTACCTTTTCTTTGTCAAGTCCTTTGCTTTCCCTATGACTCAAACCAGAAATGTCAGTGTAGCACTGGATGAAAGATGCAAGGGTCTGTCATGAGCCCATAAATTCACTGACCTTTTATACATATACACTGATTACAAGCAAACGGATCACATTTGAGGATGGTTACCTTTTGTAGCCATTCAGACCTATTTGTGTCAGTTTGTGTGCATGTTATCAGGCCCAAATCACCAGGGTATGTAAACTTTTGATGATGGTCAGTTGGTTAGTTTCGTGGAGGCGATCAGCCGCTTGCCTCCACAAGCTGCACTTTGCACCAGATGTTGAGTCACTGCATGCCTCATTCATTAATGGGTCATTTACCACAGGCAATGGCGATTCTGTCTGAACACGAGGAAATTATCCCATGATCCACAAATAAAAAATAAAATAATGTTAAAATTACTCTCTTTTGCCTGTGTGTGTGTGTGTGTGTGTGTGTGTGTGTGTGTGTGTGTGTGTGTGTGTGTGTGTGTGTGTGTGTGTGTGTGTGTGTGTGTGTGTGTACGTACACACACACGTGTGTTCCACTTTTTTTGGGGGGGGGGGGGGTGGATTGCAGTTTGTATTTCTGTATGTTACCTGTACATATTTAATTAAAAGTTTAAAAATGGTGTGGAGAGTGAAAGGCTGTTTAGCTCAGTGTGACGCATTGTAGATGAAAACAGAAACAGGCTCACAGCTGATGACGCAGAGAAGTTTCTTTTCATCCAAAAAAATCTGCCCACACATTTTCAGAAAAGGCTTTTAGTCCTCACAGACATACATAAAGTTATTGATTAACGTTTCAGTTCTGTTCCTGGTGTATATTTTGTAGTCCTAAAGTCCACAGGTTACATTTATGTGAGATGTCTCAGTGTCATGTTTGTTCAGAAACACACAGTTAATGTTAAAGGACCATTTGTTGTAGTCACAAAGTGAAGTTACATGATTTAAGTGAAATGTTTGTAAATAAAAACAAAGTTAAATGATATTGGTAGCAGTTACAGTCAAAACGTAAGGAACAACTGATGAAGAAAACGTGTTTTCAAAGCCATCATAAACTGTCATGGTATCTTTAAGTGTTCGTATCGGTACTCTGTATCGATGAGTACTCAAATGTATGTACTCGTACTCAGTCTGGAAAAAAGTGGTATCGGTGTATCCCTAAAAAAAATTAGAATAAACAGTTATTTGACAGTATAAAGGGCTTCACACAACCACTAACCATGAGTGGAAAAAAAAAAGTTTGTGTTATCATCCATCCTCTGAAAATGGCCAAAAAATAAAACATTCCACCAGGGTATGCTAACTTTTGAGCACAAGTGTGTGTGTGTGTGTGTGTGTGTGTGTGTGTGTGTGTGTGTGTGTGTGTGTGTGTGTGTGTGTGTGTGTGTGCGCGCGCACATATACATTCTCATTGGAGTTCTGCATCAGTCACAGAAAAACCGGTACATTGCTGTGTACTGTGGATAGACTATGCAAGTGTGTGTATTCTGTGCTTTGCATTCCTTATGCAATATGCTTCTGACTTATGTTGACATTGTACTGCGTAATGTTCGTAAGTCACAAGCTCATCATGTCATTGTCACGAGTGTCCAACTTTATTGTTACAAGATGGCATCTGTTTATTCAGACTTGTAGTTCCTTCAAGGTGACAGTTTAGAGGGCACCCATAATTTCACAATGTGCAAATGATTGTATTGACCAGTGACCAAGACATAGATAAAGGCTTGCAGTGTGTATTAAGACAATTAACAGATTTTTCTTTTCTTTTTCATACCTAACACACACATTTGTTTGTGAAAATATTACATGGATTATTGACTGAGACAGTCTTATGTTTTCAAAAATATTTAACTCATCTGGGAAGAACCTAGTAGTGCATGTAACAGATTTTGCTAACTCCTTTTAAGTAGGCACACATCCAAACTTGAGTTTGAAGTTTGTACCTTTATGATCTCTAAATGGAATTAAAATGAATTTGTTTTGTTCAAGGTTTGAATAGAGTATGGCCACGAATATACTTACTTTAAATACACTGATAAATAATGAAGCATTGTGGAATGATGACACCTGGAACACATTGCCTGAGTAGAATCAAACTCTTAATTTAACTTAAACAATTAGTCAACTATATTTACATACAAAAGCCATACACACTGAAAAAGTGAATGTAGCAAATCTTTTTTTTCGTACCCTTGTGACAATTGTATGGTTCCACATCAGAATAAACATGGGATCGTGTGGAAAATTTAAATTAAAAAGAAAAAACAAACTTGCAGTAATTCTTTCATCTACTTTTGACTTTCCTTTTCATTGCAGACAGTATAAACCAAAGATATTTCATGTTTTGTCTGAGCAACTTAATTTCAAAGTTAAAGTTGGGATGGGGCCATTTTGGTCTCGTAATGAGGTGTGTGTGTGTGTATATATATATATATATCGTTATATGTTCTACGCATGAGTGATAGAGATTAATATTAGCCATGTCATTGTCATTGGTGCCATGTCACACGTTGGAGATGTATCTCGAATGTGTATACGTGTTAGAGATATATATCTCAAATATATAAATCTGACCTTGTGTGCATGTGTGTTCACTATGCACAGCCACACTAATTAAGCAATGAACACCAAATTTGCTATGGTGACTGGTGGCAACAAGGGGGAGGTCACTGGGGCCCTTAGGTTGAAATCGTATGTATGCGAACACACACACACGGTCATCCTTATATATTAGATCACAACTCGCTCACTGGAACCCTTATTTTCGCAGTTTACGTTGTACTCAGGTCAGGTAGCAAGCATCACTCTTTACTTACTATGTAATATCAGCTGGCTAGGGTGCACTTTAATTACAATCTGAATGGGTCAGCATGTGCCAGTTAAGGTGCACATTTTTTCCATCAAAATGTACCTGCTGTGTATGGCATGCCAGAGTATTGCAGTGATATGACTTGCTATCACTTTTTATCATCATTCACTTGAGTCTTATGAATGTCACAACTTACTTTATGAAAATTAGTAACATACACACAATGCAGTGCAACTTACTATACCTTAACTAAAGTGACATGAAATGTACAAATAATGAATGTTTGAGTTCAGTGGTATGAATATTTTATGAGGTGAAAGATGGAATGTTCCATGCAACACTGCTTTGCCTTGTTGAATGTTCCATCTTTGACCTCATGAAATATTGATTCCATTGAAATAATGGAAAACATTCATTATTTGTTTTATATAACTGTGAAAATAGATCCTTGTCATTTGATATTTTATTCATTTCTAAGCAACAGAAAAGGGACTTAACTGGTGCTCAATAGTCCAACATGAACTTTAAATAGGAGTCCAAAATAGTTCTCAGTAGTCCGTGATCCCGTCCACTGACTTCGTGTATAGACTGCCATCTGCTTTTCTCACTCCAGCGAAAAATCGCATCAGAAATTTATCCAGCTTTTCATCCTAACAGCTCTTCATGCCTCCAGACGGCTTACGACATGGTGGATTTTTTTTTTTCATGTTAGAAGAATGAGCAGCGTTGATTAGCTCCTTCAAATCGTCATCTGCCAGGAAAACAAACTTTGCCACGTTTAGCTAAACACCACCGCCAGTAGCGTGAGCACGCCCGATGGTCGGGGCATGCAATAGCACATTTCATATAGCACCAAAATTGCATACTAAAAAAGAACTATTGCGCGGCCAATGAAACACAACAAATGGTATGAATAATCCATGTCACGTGACATACAAGCCACCAATCAAATGACAAGGATCCACTCAGCCGTTATATAAACAATGACATGGCTAAAATTTGTCTCTATTACCCGTGCATAGAACAGGTAACTCAGAGTATAAAATAAATGCTAGAGGTGCACTGATCAGGATTTTTTAGGCCGATCACCGATCACTGAAATTTTGATCGGCCGATACCGATCAAGTACATATTTGGATCATGCCCAAAATAAGAATATAGGTCTAATGTATAGGACTATTTTTGCATTAAAACTTAATGATGAAAACAAAAACATGCATTCAAATAAAGACACTAGAATAAACTGCCAACTTTTGTTTTATTACACTGACTTTGTTCTACCAGCAAACGTTTCTTTTCCATGTTTCATGTTGCTCAGGTTACAGCCTACAGAACGTTGAGAATGTAAAATACAGCCGTCATTCTATGGGGTTAAAATTGTCTCATTAATATTTGTAAATGCACACAGGAAGATCTACAAATAATCATTAATTTGCAAATGTGTTCAGATATCCACAAATGCAAATTTCATATTTGTAACCTGTAAATTGGTCTTTGCAAATAATGTATTTGCAAATATAAAACTTAATTTGTAAAAAAAAAAAAAAACTTAGTAACTTTAATCCGCACAAACATGAGTCACGATTTACATATTCAGGGATGAAAGTGGTGAAAAACAAAAAAAGCTGAAACCCAAAATTACCCCCCAACACCACCTACACGAAAATGTTTCAATTCTAGAAGCTCTGAAATGCAATCTGGGACTATTCCAGACAATAAACTGGAGTGAGTGCAGCATCCATTTAGGTGAGAAAAAACAAAACAACTTTCCTTATTAAAATGAAATCCAGTAGTATTCTGCTCTTACCAGGATGCAGCAGTTTTCTAGTTTGGCAGATAGTTCTGGAGAAAATCACTGAAGAAATTAACAAACTGAAAATATGGTTTGACCAAAACGAACTGTCATTAAATTTAAATAAGACAGGGATGAAATGGAGGTATAATAGACACTAGGTGTTAACAGGAAACACTTATTTATTTCTGTGTGTATGTATTTATTTATTTATGTATGTTCGTTGTTAGTTGCTATTATATATTTTCTGTTGTGTTTCTATTCAGGTTCTTTTTGTCTCTTTCTCTAAAATTGTATATAATAAGCATTAGATTATTAATATATAAACAAAAATAAATTTAAGAAATATTACAATTTGAAAACAAATGCACCCGAACGTGATGACAGCTGGAACTGCTTAATGCTAACTTTTAACATTGAAAATGCCATAGACATGCTAACGCGTTAGCATCGCTCCCATTTTTAAGTTATAAAAGACATCAGCTGTTTCAGAAGACCATAACAGGTCGGTTTAACATAGAAAAGGTAAATAATACTCACAGACGTATGCTCTTTAGGGTTTTAGCGGGGGAAAATTAAGCGAAAGAAAAAAGTATAAACGAAGCAACAGATCGAAGCATTGCTCCAATCTGCGAACAACTGCTTCGATTGGTTCAAGGTTCAGAGCAAAGCCGCGCTAGAGAAAAGTTGATCACGGACCCGCTGCAGGGTCCGTGATCAATGTAGAGAAATTATCATTTTCCTGACAAACACCCCCCAAAACAACTGCACTGTTGTGATCGGTCCTTTTGATCGGTGCATTTTGCCGATAACCGATCAAGGCGTGATCGGCCGATAATGATCGGTGCACCTCTAATAAATGCCACTTAAAATTTTAGTGTACAATAAAGAAGCCTTGTTATCCTTGTCCAGAAGTAGCATTCACAGCTCTGGAAATGTATATTGTGGTCAGATGAATCAGTTTTGAAGGTTTTTTTTTTAAGATATGGATGCTTTGTGCACCGGAATGAAGACCAAAAGGACCATCCACATTGTTCTGAACAATAAGTTCCAAAGCCAGGGTCTGCCATCGTATGGGGTTGTGGCGATGCAGCATTAATGCAGAAAGTTTAACGTACGGGCAACACATGCTACTTGGGCATCCATGCATTTTTCAGCAACACAATGCAAAACAGTATCTGCACACATTACTTAGCCAATTTCTACAGGTGTTTAGAGTATGGATACTGGGCTGGTCTTCAGCAGTACTAACGTGTCCACAATAGAGAACGCGTTGAGAATTTTGAAATGAAAAATACAATCATGACCCCGTACTGTTGCACCCATTAACGTGCATCTGAAGAATGGGACAAAATAACACCTGAAATGCTTCATCACTTGGTATCCTCAATATAAACATCCTAAGTGGCAACATTACAAAATGTTCAATGCTTTGGTATCCCAGTTTTTTTTGGAATGTGTTGCAGGCCTTCAATGCAGCAATGGATGTATGTTAAACTTAATGTTGACCAGACAAAACATGAAATATCTTGGGTTCATACAGTCTGCAGTGAAATAAAAGTCAAACTAAATGTAAAAATCACTATTTGGTTTTTCTTTTTTGTCTGTGTTTTTCCATGCAGTCCCAATGTTTTCTAATTTGGAGATGTATGAAGCTCCAAATGTGCAGCAAAAATGTGCACCAAATAATAGCAGTAGAAGACAGTAAATGTACCAAGGCCTGCCTTTTAAAGAGTCATTCTGACAATATATACATTTTCCTATTTTTCATGCTAATAACATTAAAAATTGAACTAACTCAAATAAGCCATGGTATGGCCTTCACTGCTTTCAGGGAGTCAACATTAGCTGCTCAGAAGAAAACTTGTTGTTAGAAATTACCCATTTCCCTTTGCTACTTATTGACTTTCAACTGTCAGCAAAATAGGGCACTCAAGAATAACACTTAATGGTCCCAGGGAAGGTTCATGGACCATTACTGTCCAAACTCATGGGTGGAGGAAAGCAGTTGTTGATGGAAAGCAGTGGCATCATTCTTTGGTCTCAGCATTCGAGTTGCAGCAAACCAGTCCAGTTGGTGTCTCTGCAATAAACATGTCTCTTGTCTGTGTCAAATAGGTATTCACAGGACACAGCTGAACAATGGCAGAAGTGCTTGATTCTGCTATTACAGTCCTATTCTTTATGGAACAGTCAAAATAAAGGACCAAATTCAAGGTCCAAAAGTCAGTTGAAGAGAGTCATGCTCCAAGGTTTTTAGTCAATTGGTCGGATCATCAGGCGAACGGATTTAAGGGAATAGAAACCACCTCCATATTCTGCCCAGAAGATTCCATCCTGGAATTTACTACGGTATACTCCTCCGCTGTACCATACACCATTCAGATTGGTCTGGCCACAAGCATTGTACCACCACCCACCTTTATGGAAGTGGGCACAGTTTCCTGGTAGAAAGAGAAACAGAACATCAAAAAGCAAAGTCAGTCTAATGGACAGAGAAATTGCAATGTGCCCTTACTGTAGATTGAATGCAAGAAACCAGAAATTGATTAAAACAAAAACAAAACCATATCCATGCTAACATATAATCCTACCAGAAAAGGCATCCTTGTCACGATCTAGTGTGGTGAATTGTTTGCCATTATGGCTACTGAAGGAATCCCCAGCATTGCCCTGGTAGGTGCCCAGCCTCAAGCGGTAGCCCTCGCTTTCTGGTTCCAAGTGGAAGCTGCTGTACTCTGCGTACACCTTCTTGCCTGTCCAGTCTTCCAGCTCGATCATCAGTTTATAGTCACCCTGTTTGCCCAAGTTGTAGATGTTATCCAGCCCAAGCCAGTGCTCACCATCTATGTTTCCAAAGCCTCTCTGTAGGACAAAGATGCCAGATGAGGCAATCATATTTGCTTTCAGTATTGCTCAATTTATATGTCAAAAATCCAACAGTGTGTGGAGGGGTACAAAACCCACACAAAATGCCCAATATGTAGTTCATTAATGTAGACTGAGATATTTAGCTTCGGTATTTAATTCATCCTAATCATGTTTGGCACAGTCTAAACCCTGGCAGTAGTCTGCAGATATTACTCTGGGATAAGGCAGTGGCAGAAGCACACGGTATTGCTGATATTAAGTGGAGAGTGTAGCTGCATTCTCTTCTAATCCACAAAGGAGTATGCATTGAATAAATCTTTATTTACGATCCTGTATGTTTGTTCTTTGATGGAGCAAGGCTTTAAGCTGCCGAGACACTCACAAAATAGAAGAGATGGAAAAGTTGAGATTGAAGCTCTTATGCTAAAATGTGTTAAAGTATTTAGGTATATTATTCAGAAGAATCAGACTTCTACTTGTTTATAATGTGTCTTATAGAACTGCCTTTGCCCTATCAAACTTTTTAAATTGTGAGTTGCCTTTACGTACTTTGTAGTTTTCCCAGTTTCTAAAGAAGTTAACAGAACCATCTTTCCTCCGTTGCAACACAGTCCATCCACCATTGTCTAGACCATGTTCACACCAGGCTTGGATCAACTGGTCACTGCTGTCTGTCTTAAGCAAGTACATTCCACTGGTACTGTGGCCTGCCTGTCGAACCTGGTAGCAATCCTTGAAGGGACCTAAGAGAGTGAAAAGGTTGCTGTAAGTAAAGGGTAAGAGGTGGTAGGCCTTTATATGGACGAACTCCCCAGTACATTGCAGAGTGGTATATAAATTAGTCTTTCTTAATTAATAACTTACGTGCACCAAACAAAAAAGCGCCTTTCACTGTAACTTTAAGCATATGATCGTCAATGCACACAATGCTTGATTGCATTGTTTGCTGTAGTTGCCACAGTACTACACGCACACATAGACACATGCTACACTACACCTATAAGTAATAACATGTAAAAATCTTCAGAAACAGCCTTGTCACTGCCCAAACGTTATAGTCTTTCACCCGAGTAATGTATTCATGTCTGTGATGCCAACACATTGCATCACGAAAGTACACTAAACTACACCACTACACTGTGGCTTAAAATTGCACTAGTCGACGGGAATAGACTGCGGCAACCATGATAGACCTTGTATAAGACTCTGCCTTGGCCTCGGACGCTGTGGCCTTGGCCTCAAGTTGTGACTGTCTTGGTCTTGGCCTCAGAGACCCAGGACTCGGACTCTGCCTTGGCCTTGAGAGGTGGATTCGACTACAACACTGATAATAAATTGTTGCAGAATACTAATATTAAAAATCATTTTCCTTTTGCCTTCTTTGTCAAGTAATTTTACAGTCATTATTGACTAGATACATAGAACAATTCCAGACCAAGTAACAGTTTCATTAACTGCTGTAGATTTTTCTTTCTCACTGTGTAATTTGCCTTGTTTATTTGTTGGAATATTTATTATTACAATGAAAATTGACCATATTTCCAAATATTGACCAAATTTATATCTCAAAGAATGTGTGTAAAAGTGCACCAAATATTGCCATTTGAAGATGGAAATAAAATAAAAATTGTGGGTTTGGGCATTGCCCCCTCCCAGATCCTCTCACCATGATCGCTTGCTTCCTTGCTCTGAAGGATTCATTTTTAAAAAAATTCCCAGTGTCGTCCCTGTGCAGAAAACTACTGCACAGGGACGACACTGGGAATTTATTATTGCAGTCGCATAAAAATGTTTAACATAGTGTAATAATGCTGTAGGTTTTACATTGCATTGTATCAACATTTCCGTCTTTAGTTCTTTGTTCTTTATTGTCTATATTTGCGAGTTTAAACCCTTTGAACATTAAAGCATTGAATCGAACAAGCTTCTCTTTCTGTTGCACATGCAAAAGTCATCATCATCATTCTTGCTGCTGAAGATGGCAGATGGGGGGAGAAGGAGAGCAGGGAGAAAAGCTCTGTCTAGACCTCATGGTTTGAGGGGATGTATCATGTTGGCCGGTTTGATGGAAAACCTCTCCTTTAAATTGGCCAAACATGCAGGAATCCGAAATTAACATAACACACGCCTGGATAGAGTTAGGAGTCTCGAGACACATTTACCCACTTAGGTGTGTTTTTTTTTTTTTTGTTTTTTTTTTTTAAAGATCAGTTTACTTCATTTTATGGTTTTGTGTTTATAAAGTAGTTGATGCTCACGATTTACTGACCCCATATTTTAAAGCGAGCGAAAATAATAAATTAAACATACGCCGCTGGCACTTACTTTAAAGGTTTGTGTCCAACCCCCCGTGATTAAGTGGTAGTAGCTGAAGCACAGCATAATTCCACTATGTGACTATGCACAGGCATTATGTGGAGGTCTCCAGGGCATTAAGGCCTAAAGATGGCTCTCCTAGCTGCATGTGGGTCCACAAAGAAACTTTATGCGATGCCTCACTGCACATCTGAAACTCTTAACCACAACCTTAGTTTTCCAGTAATTACATCTTCATCTTATCTGCCAACAGCATTCCTCTCTGCCTTTTTCCACTTTCTGTTTTAATGGAAGTGATAGACACTCAGATACAAAATAGAAATTGAATGAAAATAGTACATAACTAGAGCACTACGCTCATAGAGCACAAAGCTCAGCCAACACTAGTTCTCAGATCCACAAATATTTACCTAGGAAAATTTTTTTTTTAAGGTCAAAGTCCTGTTAGAAGTGGCTTTTCATAAGCTAAATTAGATGTGGGCAAATGTCAGGGATATGTATTTCGTTCATGCACTTGAATCAAAGTTTTATTTATTTGTGGTGTTGTCAGGTTTTTTGTTTGGCTTTTTTGCTGAATTTTTCACAGAATTTTCACAGATCATTGGTTATCTCTGCTATGCCAAATTTGTCATTGCTTTTTGTCCTTTGGTTTCTGATTGATAACTGGACATCAGACAAACCAGCGTAAAATTGGAACCTCCATCCAATTTGATGGTGTAGGTAAATCCATAACAGAATAAGGAGTTATTGAGGTACTTTTGATTGAGATAGTAATGCAAAATGTACATCAAATGGGTTTTTCAATATTAAATTCAAATGTCCTCAAAATCCACAATCCACATTAGATCCAGATCAAACTTTGTCAGGCGAGAGTGAGTGACAGTCTGCATCTCACTTTCAAATATGAGAGTAATTGGGGCATGTTTTAGATATAATGTAAAATATACATATAATATAAACAATATAAATTGAGTTTTCAATCAAACTTTCTCAGTCCATAAAGGATACCATCCTACATAACACTCTCAAATATGAAAGAAATTGGATTTTTTTACAGTTATGAATTTTTGAAAATTTGTTCAATGTTAAAGGATAGGGTTTTTTCCAATTTTCCTGACTTTAACCTTTGACCCATGACCTTGAAAATTTAATCTGTTTTTGCCTATCAGGATATGAATCCTCTATAAAAATGTAATAAGGATATATGAGAAATTGTGGTTTACAGGCTGTTCACAATTAATCAAACAAACAAGGGCGAAAACATAACCTCCACCCAACTTTCTTGGTTTAGGTAATAAAATTGGAGATATTGAGGCATTTATTGTTTTTAAAGGGCTGAACAAGACCAAAGTGTATATGCAGGGTGTAATTGTAATAGTTGAACCTACATGAAGATTGACGTTAATGTGGTTTTGAGTTGTAACTGTAGAGTTCTTTGGAAGTCCTTTGGAAGTTGGTGCATCAGTAAATTAGTTGAGTTTGTAAAGTGGCAAGCATAGTCAGTGCTAAATATATATGGTACACTTTGAATAAAATTTACACCCGGCATTGATATATGGGTAGCATTATTATCACAATGATTCCAATCTTGGCATACTGGTTTTGTAATGGTACCATTTTATTAATTGCTTTATATATGTATATATGTATATATATATATGTATATATGTATATATATATGTATATATATATATGTATATATGTATATATATATGTATATATGTATATATATGTGTATATATGTATATATATGTGTATATATGTGTGTATATATGTATATATATGTATATATGTATATATATGTATATATGTATATATATGTGTATATATGTATATATATGTGTATATATGTATATATATGTATATATGTGTATGTGTGTGTATATGTATGTGTATATGTATGTGTATGTGTATATGTATGTGTATGTGTATATGTATGTATATGTGTGTATATGTATGTATATGTGTGTATATGTATGTATATGTGTGTATATGTATGTATATGTATGTATATGTGTGTATATGTATGTATATGTATATGTGTGTATATGTATGTATATGTATATATGTGTATATGTATGTGTATATGTGTATATGTATATATGTGTATATGTATGTATGTATATATATATGTGTATATGTATGTGTGTATATATATGTATGTGTATATATATGTGTATGTGTGTATATATATGTGTGTATATATATATGTGTATGTGTATATATGTGTATGTGTGTATATATATGTGTGTATATATATATGTGTATGTGTATATATATGTGTATGTGTGTATATATATGTATGTGTATATATATGTGTATGTGTGTATATATATGTGTGTATATATATATGTGTATGTGTATATATATGTGTATGTGTGTATATATGTGTGTATATATATATGTGTATGTGTGTATATATGTGTGTATATATGTGTATGTGTATATATATGTGTATGTGTGTATATATGTGTATGTGTATATATATGTGTATGTGTGTATATATGTGTATGTGTGTATATATGTGTATGTATATATATATGTATGTGTGTATATATGTGTATGTATATATATATGTGTATGTATGTATATATGTGTATGTGTGTATATATGTGTATGTGTGTATATATGTGTATGTGTGTATATATGTGTATGTGTGTATATATGTGTATGTATATATATATGTGTATGTATGTATATATATATGTGTATATGTATGTATATATATGTGTATATGTATGTATATATATATGTGTGTATATATATATGTATATATATATGTGTATATGTATGTATATATATATGTGTATATATATATGTGTGTATATATATGTATATATATATGTGTATATGTATGTATATATGTGTGTATATGTATGTGTATGTATATATATATGTGTATGTATGTGTATGTATATATATATGTGTATGTATGTATATATGTGTATGTATATATATATGTGTATGTGTGTATATGTATGTGTATGTATGTATATATGTGTATGTATATATATGTGTATGTGTGTATATGTATGTGTATGTATGTATATATGTGTATGTATGTATATGTGTATGTATATATATATGTGTATGTGTGTATATGTATGTGTGTGTATATGTATGTGTGTGTATGTATATATGTGTATGTATATATATATGTGTATGTATGTATATATGTGTATGTATATATATATGTGTATGTATGTGTATATGTATGTATGTATATATGTGTATGTATATATATATGTGTATGTATGTGTATATGTATGTGTATATGTATGTATATATGTGTATGTATATATGTATGTGTATATGTGTGTATATGTATATGTATATATGTATGTGTTTATGTATGTATATGTATATGTGTATATACGTGTGTATGTATATACGTGTGTATATGTATATACGTGTGTATATGTGTATACGTGTGTATATGTGTATACGTATCCGTATATACGTATACGTATATACGTATCCGTATATACGTATATACGTATATACGTATCCGTGTATACGTATATACGTATCCGTGTATACGTATATACGTATCCGTGTATACGTATATACGTATATACGTATCCGTGTATACGTATATACGTATCCGTGTATACGTATATACGTATCCGTGTATACGTATATA